>NC_068430.1:41337901-41490401 GCF_023373465.1 Oncorhynchus keta | reverse complement strand
AGAACCACAATTTAACAGAATGCAATCAGGCCCACTCTGGAATGACATTTGAGACCAACTCGATCGATCGCTCAATCCGTTTAACCCTGAATACTACAATCATTTAGACTTGTTTCAGTGCTGCCTAATAGAGAACACTCAAATTAGCACTGCTGAAATTTTACTTGGAAATCAAAAAAAGCTAACAAAAATGTTGGTTATTTTCTGGTGATGAGGACTCTGATTGTGCGAACTTATGGCATTAAAGTGGTCGCTTGCCAATCAAACCCTGAGCCGAACCTACACTAGTAGTCACTCAGCTTTGTTCTGCAGGGTTTGAAAAGTGCTTAGCGGAAGAAATGCCCTTCACTCGATCTTTGAAGATAATTAAATAAAAGATGAGATAGAAAAAAGATAATTAAACACATAATGGATTTCACTGTCATTCTTTGACTTCCCACATAAAAAAATAATTCAGTTTACAATAGAATACTATAGAATACTGTAGTAAACTGTAGTATACTGTAGAATCCTATAATCCACACTGCAGTATCCCTTGGTTGTGTATGCTTACTGTAGAATACTACACTACACACTTTACTATCCCTTGATCATGTGTAGTACTTACTTTAGAATTGTGAAGTATACTGTAGAATACTATATTACTGTACACACTGTAGTATCCCTCAATCATGTAGTGCTTACTTTAGAATTGTGTAGTATTTTGGAGAATACCATACTACACACTATAGTATCCCCCTTGATATGGTAGTGCAGGGGTAGGCATAGGGCTGTGGCGATCACAACATTTCGTCAACCGGTGATTGCCAGGCAAATAACTGTCGGCCTCACGGTAATTGACCATTAATTAACAAAACACATTTAGCATATCTTTGCTTCCACACAAAGCCTACAAGCTATTTTAAAAAGTTTTAATAAATCCATGTAATATAGCCTACACCTTCATAATAAATCCACAATTAATTTCAGACAGGTTTAAAGAAGCATGATACAGTTGAAGTCGGAAGTTTACATACACTTAGGTTGGAGTCATTAAAACTTGTTATTCAACCACTCCACAAATTTCTTGTTAACAAACTATAGTTTTGGGAAGAAGGTTAGGACATCTACTTTGTACATGACACAAGTAATTTTTCCAACAATTGTTTACAGACAGGTTATCTCACTTATAACTGTCACGTTCTGACCATAGTTCTGTTATTTTAATTCTTTGTTTTAGTATGGTCAGGGCGTGAGTTGGGTTGGGCAGTCTGTTTGTTTTTTCTATGTTGGTTTTTGGGTTTCGGCCTAGTATGGTTCTCAAACAGAGGCAGGTGTCGTTAGTTGTCTCTGATTGAGAATCATACTTGGGTACCCTGGGTTTCACTTTTGGTTTGTGGATGTTTGTTTCCGTGTGAGTGTTTGGGCCACACGGTACTGTTTCGGTTTTGTATATATCACGTTTATTATTTTGTTCCAGTGTTCAGTTGTGTTTTTTAATAAATCAATATGGACACTTACCACGCTGCGTTTTGGTCCGATCCTTACACCTCCTCAGACGAAGAGGAGGAGATCCATTACAGAAACACCCACCACAAGAGGACCAAGCAGCGTGGTAATGGGCGGCAGCAGCAGCAGCGGCCGAAAACATAAGACTCCTGGACTTGGTAGGAGATTTTGGACGGCAAGGGACCCTGGACACAAGCAGGGGAATATCGTTGCCCTAAAGCAAAGCTGGAGGCAGCGAAAGTGGAGAGGCGCCGGTATGAGGAGGCAGCACGGCAGCGCAGCTGGAAGCCCGAGAGGCAGACCCAAATATTTCTTGGGGTGGGCACACGGGGAGTGTGGCTAAGTCAGGTAGGAGACCTGAGCCAACTCCCCGTGCTTACCGGAGAGCGAGAGGGACCGGGCAGGCACCGTGTTATGCGGTGGAGCGCACGGTGTCCCCGGTGCGTGTGCATAGCCCGGTGCGGTACATTCCAGCTCCTCCTACGGTTGGGTTGGGGTGGGGCGGCAGACACGCATCTCACATTTCATGACATTACATGTTTATATATTGCTTCTAAAATTTAAAAATAATCACTAATAATATTTTATATTATTAATTTCAAACAAGGGCATTAGCATGATAAGAACTTACCAGGCCAAAACAATGTTTTAGTCTTCCAGAGATTTGAGACTGGGACGGAGGTTCACCTTCCAGCAGGACAATGACCCTAATTATACTAATAAAGCAACACTTGAGTGGTTTAATGGGAAACATTTAAATGTCTTGGAATGGCCTAGTCAAAGCCCAGACCTCAATCCAATTGAGAATCTGTGGTAAGACTTAAATATTGCTGTACACCAGCAGCACCCATCCAACTTTAAGGAGCTGGGGCAGTTTTGCCTAGAAGAATGGGCAAAAATCCCAATGGCTAGATGTGCTAAGCGTATAGAGACATACCACAAGAGACTTGCAGCTGTAATTTTTGTAAAAGGTTACTCTTACAAATGATTTACTTTGGGGGGTGGGGTGGAGTTGAATAGTTATGCATGCTCAAGTTCTTTTTTTCTTCTTTCTTGTTTGTTTCACAATAAAACAATATTTTGCATCTTCAAAGTGGTAGGCATGTTGTGTAAATCAAATGATACAAACCCCCCAAAAATACATTTTGATTCCAGGTTGAAAGGCAACAAAATAGGAAAAATGCCAAGTGGGGTGAATGCTTTCGCAAGCCACTGTAAATCCTCATTAAATGTTCCGTTGTACATGTGTGTTTATGCTTACGCAAGCGCACATGCCAAGGAAAAGAAAACCAAGTATCCTGGTAGGCTGCAACCTGTTCAGACCGAGTCTGACTTCATCAGATAATTTCTATGTCAATGACCATGTGTCAGCAAGAAGCCATGCCGACCTCAAGTCATATACCAAGGTGACCTGTGTTACACCATTGTAGTGGTGATAGGCATGAAGGAGTCTCATAGCTATGTTTACCAAAGGAAGAACTAGCCAGTCGTACGCTGTGTGAACATGGTTCATGACTTCTAATAACGTTCCTCCTGAATAGAGGGTTCTATTTATTATCAGCATGTATGTTAACCATTAGAAGACGGTTTTGGAGACTCCCTTCCACGTGTTGCAATCTCAGTGACTACTACCTCCTCTGTCGCTGATATCAATGGCAATTCAATTTGTGAGGTCTTTAACCTTCTTACTGATTGTAGCTGGACTGACTATTGCCTGCATTGGTACTGGTATCCAAGAGAACCAGCTACTCTACCAATTCATTCCAAAATTTTATCCTACCGGAACACATGATTACAGCAAATTCTGATAAAAGGCTCAACCCTAGCCCTAAGAAGAAGTTCAGTGTCACATCATTCCGTTTTTAACCAACGTTTAGCTGCTTTCAAAGCCGTTTTGAGATCATTGGACAATGTTTGAGAGATGAGCGACATTGTCGAGCCTGAATCAATTAGCGCCTAACAGGTTAAGCGGTCCTCCAAGACTGTTTTGAGATATGTCCTCAGTTGCATTTGGTGGTCATATTCTCCACAAAGTGGAGTGAATGTTCCAGCAACAGGTGTTCATGGTTAAAACAGATCGAATCATCGGAGTTGGAGTGGAATCTGGCTATTGCGATGTTTACTTTGTGCATTGCAATATTTGTATTATAGAGTTTATAGGCAAAGCCTGTGTGCTTGTGTCTTTATCAGCAGGCCCTGGATAGGGTCTGGAGTGAAATTGGGGAAGTAATTTGATTGTTTAAATGAACTACGCTAACGGTGTTCATTTTTGGCGGACCTGTTGTCCGGCTAATCCATGCCTAGTCATGTTGACTGATCTTTTTCTCACAATTTTGGCGCTTTTGTATTTCTCTTAGCAGAGGTTCCAGCTGATTTACTAGTATTTTTGTTAAGTATTGGTATACAGAAAGTCTGTTTAGTTGTCGTCATTGAACCTTTTGTTACCCTTGTGCCTTGACACTTTGTGTTGGTTGGGTGCAGGAATGTAAATAAACGATCATGTTCATTGTAAGCGGTAGTCGACTTTGACGCTGGCGACATACTTTATAGCTATTTTGACCCCGTGGTTGTTGGTATCATGGTTTTGTGCATCATCACTCAACACTCCTATCTTTGTTAACCTTTTTGGGATAGGGGGCAGCATTTTCACTTTTGGATAAATAGCGTGCCCAAACTGAACTGCCTCCTACTCTGTCCCAGATCCTAATATATGCATATTACTATTAGTATTGGATAGAAAACACTCTGAAGTTTCTAAAACTGTTTGAATCAAGTCTGTGAGTATAACATAACTTATTTAGCAGGCGAAACCCCGAGGACAAATCATTCAGATTTCTTTTTTGAGGTCACTGTCTTTTCAATAACTTTTCATGTGGAATCCAGAATTCTAATCGACTTTTCTGCCGTTCCTACCGCTTCCACTGGATGTCACCAGGTTGTGGAAATTGGTTGAGGTTTTTCCTTTGTGTAATTGAGAAGTACCATAGCTCAGAACGAGAGTCACTTCATGTGTACCTTTGAATAGAGGCACGTAACCAGAAAAGTAGCGTCAGTTTGTTTTGCTCCTGTATTGAACACAGATCATCCCGTCTTCAATTTGATCGATTATATACGTTTAGAAATACCTAAAGTTGTATTACAAAAGCAGTTTGAAATGTTTTGGCAAAGTTTACAGGTAACTTTTGAGATATTTTAAAGCGACGTTGCGCAAGTTGGAAGCAGTGTTTTTCTGGATCAAACTCGCCAAATAAATTGACATTTTGGATATATATCGATGGAATTAATCGAACAAAAGGTCCATTTGTGATGTTTATGGGACATATAGGAGTGCCAACAAAAGAAGCTCAAAGGCAAGATTTATATTTTATTTCTGCGTTTTGTGTCGCGCCTGCAGAGTTTAAATATGCTACTCTCTCATTGTTAATAGCATCTTATGCTTTCGCCGAAAAGCCTTTTTGAAATCTGACATGTTGGCTGGATTCACAACAAGTTTAGCTTTAATTTGCTATCTTGCATGTGTAATTTAATGAAAGTTAGATTTTTATAGAAATGTATTTGAATTTGGCACTCTGCATTTTCCCTGGCTATTGGCCTTGTGGTACGCAAGCGTCCCACCTACCCCAGAGAGGTTAATGTGTGAAAGTTACATATTTCTAAAATAAACATTTTTGAATTTCGCGCACTGCCTTTTCAGAGGAATGTTGTCGAGGAACCCCTGCGCTAGAATGGTTAACGCAGCCTCTAACTGGAGTGAGTTCTCCTGTTCAACCCTCAAAACCGAGATGTCAGGACTCTTAGCGTGGCTCACTTTTGATGCCTCAAAAGCTGTGCTCTTAAGATCTCTGGGTTCTGAAATTGGCAAACCAACGTGGGCTGTAGGGCCCAAGTAGGTAATGAAGCGGGGATACATGTTCGACAGAAACATTTGTTTGAATGGCAATAACTCTTCCATTCAGGTTTCAGTGAGTAGGCCAAAGTAAGCTGAACGAAGCCTATGATAGTTTGCTTCTGGGTGTTTTATCCGGGCTTGTTTTACAGTGTTCGCTAAAGAGCTGTCGTGTTTGCGAGTCGCTGAACCACTGAATTCTATTTTCAAAGCCGTGGCAAGTATTGCATAGCTGTTTTGCACGTGTTGCTGTTGTAGACGGATGAACCTTGTCACGTGTCTTGTCGAAGTTCGCTTCAACAGGTAAAGTCTGTTAGTACCCGTAGTGTTTGAGTAGCCATCCAAGTCGTCCTCTACGTCTGCTAAGAATGTCTCAGTGTCGTTTCGCTTCCCTGGAACGGGGTCAAAGATGCAGACATTTTTTACGATTTGTCAAGGAGTTCCGTACCAAATGCGTGGAGAGGGTTGGCTTCATCCTGTGGGGAATTTGGGGCCGAAAGGCCAAGAGGAGAAGTCAAGTGTTGGCCTTGTTGGCGAGGAGGAGTGCAATATTACACTGTGCCGAATGACACAGAGTAGAAGACTGAGGGACAACTGAGAGAGGCAAAGTCTAAAACCTTTTGTAGTCTTCACACCTTTGTGTACTGAGCTCCGGTTGAGAACTTGGTTGCTTGGTCGGGTCGTCACGCTGTAGTGCGTGACTGTTCTGGAATTCCACCAGATGGTTCGTAACGGTGGTATTCTGCTGCATAACAGTGTCCACTTGTGCACTTAGAGTACTTATTTCAGACATGCGAGTGTCGCACTACCTCCGTTCGGCCTCATACTTATCTGTCATGGTTTGCAGGTAGAGGTCTTGAGTGTGTAGTTAGAGATTTCCTCCACTTGCTCTGAGATCAATCAATCTTTCTCACCTGGGTTCTCTCATCAATCATTTGATCAGCGACTTCAATGAGTTCCGCTGATTTTTGTATTCATTAATTGATTGTCTTTGATCTGCAGCATTTGGACTGGAACATTACTGCTTTGAGGGATGTTCATCGAAACGGCATGCATGTTATCATGGTGTGCGCCCCTGTCTGTAGATAACTCGTCAGATGGACTTAGTCGTATTTAGTTTTGGCTAAATCGAGTTGTTCGGGGTAAAAAACTATTTTGTTCCTGTAGAAGATGATTTTGTTGAAAAGTTTGTACTCGTTCGTCATAATACGTTTTTGCCATTCGTTTTCGGGTTCTCTCCACCCGTCATGTCAACCATTTCTTGCTCAAGCTTCTGCTGTGCACTGCGGTTCTGGACCGATGACAATCTCTGATGACAGCCATACATCAGGGCTAAACTGGAGAGGACCTTTCCAAGGCCTGTGCCTGATGGTTTATTTTGGAGGGTGTTTTACGCAATTTCAGCAGTTTTATCCGCTAATGGCAACATTTGGGTCGCTGTTGAGGTCAACGATCAATCCTTATATTGGTGAGTGTTCACTAATTAGCAGGGGAATGGGGACCACCCCCCTCTGATAGCTTGCACATTACTAAAAATGTTTTTGTTCTCAAAGTTTGAGTTTTGAGTTGTTGGAAGCTGCAAAAACTATTTGTATCTACTGGATCAGTAATGTGGCAGTTGGACGTCAATGAATTTGCAAAAGCTAATTGAATTGATTAATCAATGTGAATGATTAGTCATGCCTGTATAGGCTATCTGGGAATAAAACTTGAATTAACCTGAAAGCGTTGCTGTATCTAGGATAATGTGGAAAAGTTTCAAATGTCATCCAACAGACTTCCATTGGGGACGCGAACCCTCCAAGATCCCCCCCACAGTTCCCCATAGCTGTCCTTCAACCATCCGAGACCCCTCCCACAGTCACCCCCAAAACAATAATAAAAAAGAAAAAGAATAATAAAAAATAACATTCATTCCATTCCCCACCTCCAAGAACCCCCCCAATGCACAAACAACCAACAAAAGAAAACAAAAAAAACAACAATGCAACAAAAACAAATGACAACAAGGACAACTAAAATCATAGCAACAAGGCCAACTGAATATGATTGAGTGCATGTCTGGCACTATTGCATTATTTACATGTGTGTGTCCATGTATGTGTGTATTTGAATGAGAGTGTGAGTATATGCATGTGTACAAACACCTGCACTGCATCAGCCTCAGGCAAACTGACATTAGCTGTGTAAACTTACTTTTTATTATGCTTTATTTGGACCTTATTTTCTATACTTTATCTTTGACCATCATTCTATCTCTATCTCCCGCCCAGCAACTCCACTCCCACTTGTCTCCAAATCCACATCCCAACCCTCAGCTTCCCTCAGCCCATCCCACCTATCTCTGCTGGTCACCCTCAGCCCATCCCATCTATCTCTGCTGGTCACCCTCAGCCCATCCCATCTATCTCTGCTGGTCACCCTCAGCCCATCCCATCTATCTCTGCTGGCCACCCTCAGCCCATCCCATCTATCTCTGCTGGCCACCCTCAGCCCATCCCATCTATCTCTGCTGGCCACCCTCAGCCCATCCCATCTATCTCTGCTGGTCACCCTCAGCCCATCCCATCTATCTCTGCTGGCCACCCTCAGCTCATCCCATCTATCTCTGATGGCCACCCTCTTCGGAATGTTACGCAACATATATCTTTCAGCTATGCTGTGATGTTTAAAGTACAATTTCAATCTATCTAATCGAAATAGAATCCACAGATTGCGAGTTGAAGATAAACACTTTTACTAAGAGTATTAGTATATTTGTAATTGACTGACTCGGTCTCTCCAGATCTCCTAACAGTAATATTTCTAGGGTCAATTTTAGATCAATGCTATGCATTTTCAGCCATTCCTGAACCTGAGACCAGAACAGGCTACCTGAGGGCAACTCCAAAATAAATGGTATATTGATTTTGTATCCTCACAAGACAATCTGCAGAGCTTCGATGACTTTATGCCCCAAATATTCAATATTTTTCCCTTGGCAAGAATCCTATATAATAATTTTAGCTGAAAAGCACGAAACAAATTTAATTGATTAATCAATGTTATTGATGAATCATACCTGTATAGGCTATCTGGGAATAAAACTTTAATTAACCTGAAAGCGTCGCTGTATCTCGGTTAATGTGGAAAAGTTTAAAATGTCTCATTGGTTAGAACAAATTAATTTGGTCCTAATCCCTAGATCAACCTGGTAACAGGTTTGTTTGGTAATGTCCAATCAAATTGGACATTGATATCCAATCAGTTGAGATTCGTTGGATATTAGAAAGTGTTACCCGTTGTTACAAATGTGAGGAAACATTGTTTCTCACAATGGACATTTTTTTCCAAATGTTTTTTTATTGCCGATTCTTCATCACAAGGGGTCACTTACCCCTGAAAGCTGAACTCACAAGGGATTCCCGCAAGGCGGAACTTCCATCGACCAAGGCACACAATTTCACGTGGGATTCCCGCAAAGCTTCTCTTTCTTTGTTAGCTTAGCATCGAATGCAGAGCTAGTCGTTGTTGCACAGGAAATGTTAACTTCCAAGCACACACACAGGTCCCTTTCAATTCGGGAACGGATTTACTAACGTCTCGCGTTCAACCCAATCGGTGTTTCTTCGCCAGCAATGTTTTACCGGAACATACGGTAACATAGAGAAATACTCGCCGCGGTCTACTCAGGCTACTGAAACACGGGAGATAGATAGATAATGCTTTGCATTCTGCCAACAAATATACACTACCGTTCAAAAGTTTGGAGTCACTTTGAAATGTCCTTGTTTTTGAAAGAAAAACATTTTTTTTGTCCCTGAATATAACATCAAATTGATCAGAAATACAGTGTAGACATTGTTAAATTATGTTGTAAATTACTATTGTTGCTGGAAACGGCAGATTTTGTATGGAATATATACATTGGTGTACAGAGGCCCATCATCAGCAACCATCAGTCCTGTGTTCCAATGGCATATTGTGTTAGCTAATTCAAGTGTATCATTTCAAAAGGCTAATTGATCATTAGAAAACCCTTTTGCAATTATGTTATCACAGCTGATAACTGTTGTTCTGATTAAAGAAGGAATACAACTTCTTTAGACTAGTTGAGTATCTGAAGCATCAGCATTTCTGGGTTTTATTAAAGGCTCAAAATGGCTAGAAACAAAGACCTTTCTTCTGAAACTCATCAGTCTGTTCTTGCTCTGTGAAATGAAGACTATTCCATGTGAGAAATTGCCAAGAAACTGAAGTTCTCGTACAACGCTATGTACTACTCCCTTCACAGAACAGCGCAAACTGTCTCTAACCAGAATAGAAAGAGGAGTGGGAGGCCCTGGTGCACAACTAAGCAAGATGATCATTACATTAAAGTGTCTAGTTTGAGAAACAGGCGCCTCACAAATCCTCAACTGGCAGCTTCATTAAATAGCACCTGCAAAACACCAGTCTCAACGTCAACAGTGAAGAGGCGTTCTGACTTTAATCTTTAATTTAATCTGACTTGAAATTAATCTGATGACTGTGATTAATTGAATCGGGTAACAAATAAACATAGTTTAACAAATAAATAACAGTTATGAGATGAATGAAAGTCGCGACAATAGTTGTTAATGTAACTTTAGTTGTTCTACAAATGTTGAGCAATGTTTTGATTTTTAACACATTGTAAGGCTGCATGATGAGATTCTAGTGATCGTTTGAAAAAAGTGTCTTGAAAGGCATGAGCTCTGCTTAGTTTTTTTTTTTCAGAGGCTGCACACACTCCAATAGGCTCTCATTCACAATTTCACAAGCACTTGATAGTGCCGCGAATTTTACTGCGGCATCCCCTTTGTGGCCGCAATGCACCCTTAACAAATCCATGTCTTCTGCGGCCCGTAGTGCTGCATTGTGCCCTTCTCCCTGAGTGTGCTGCGCAATCGGCAGCCCTCTCACTCACATGGATCTCCGTCACATGATCTGGTCTTTCTCACAGGCTACGAATTAAAATAGACACATCGGGGATCAAACTGCGGTGGCGTCCTTATCCAATTCCGAGGTACATTTTTGAAAGTGTCCTCATTTACTTTTTATCAGCCAACAAGATGAGAAGGCCTAAGGAACAGCAAAAGCACTAGCCTATGTCAATCTACTATTTCCCATAGTACAAAGGTTGACCTATTTTATTCTGTGTGAGAAATAAATATTCCAAACATAATCTGGGACAGTTGTGGGATGCGTATTAATATAATCAATCGCATAAAAAAAAATAACGTTTTTATGCAATATGGCTGACGCAATATATCAGAACGTTTAGTTTAAAATGTATCATAAGAGCAGCAATGTACACATGGTTGTATGATTTAAGCGCAAATGTTCCATTAGCGGAACACACCATAATCAAAAGTGACCACAAATGCAATTAGGCATGTCATACTTTTATTATGAAGGTGTAATTTTATGGTGAAAATGATCTTCCCCACAATTTAAACTCACCCGCTTCTTATATATGCAAGTTAGGTTCTTACACCCCTTGTAAAGCGGATTAATTAATGTGCTTAATTTTAAGAAGTTATTTGGCCACTTTAGTTGTGATACAAACCTTATCAAAACATATAGGCCTGTGCTATGGGCTAGGCCACATGAGGTGTGTGACTATGATTTGAAAATTGGCAAAAAAGTCATTGTTTCTTATGCTGGGCATCATTCACAAGTGATAATCTGTCATTCACAATCGATAGGCTAATATTGTCTCATCAGAGTTCTTGATTTAATCTTGTCTTTACATTTACTATTTGTTTTGATTTAGAATGGACCATTATCACGCACCTGTATCGAAAAATAAATGCAAGATGGCGCTGACAGAATGTAGCGGTCGTCGGTGGAAGAAGGTGAGGACCAATGCGCAGCGTGGTACGTGTTCATGATGATCTTTAATGAACTCAGAACACTAAAACAAAAATAACAATGAGAATGACACAAAACGAAACAGTCCTGTCTGGTGACATACACAAAGACATAAAACAATCACCCACGAAACACAGGTGGAAAAAGGCTACCTAAGTATGATTCTCAATCAGAGACAACTAACGACACCTGCCTCTGATTGAGAAACATACCAGGTCAAACGCAAAACACAACATAGAAAAACGAACATAGACAACCCACTCCAACTCACGCCCTGACCAACCTAAAACAAAGACATAACAAAAGAACACCGAGAGGGTCGCCTCGCTTCTAGTCCTTTGGAAACTATGCAGTATTTAGTTTTTTCTGTATTATTTCTTACATTGTTAGCCCAGAAAAACTTAAGTGTTATTACATACAGCAGGGAATAACTATTGGATATCAGAGCGATTTCAACTTACCAGCACTACGACCAGGAATACGACCTTCCCGCTCTCTGTAGCCAATTTGAACAAAACCTTTAACAGGTCAGCATTCACAAAGCCGCTGGGCCAGACGGAATACCAGGACGTGTACCCAAAGCATGAGCGGACCAACTATCAAGTGTCTTTCCTGACATTTCAATCTGTCCCTGACCGAGTCTGTAAAACCTACATGTTTCAAGCAGACCGCCATAGTCCCTGTGCCCAAGGAAGCAAAGGTAACCTGCCTAAATGACTTCCGCCCCGTAGCACTCACGTCGGTAGCCATGAAGTTCTTTGAAAGGCTGGTCATGGCTCACATCAACAGCATCCTCCCGGACAACCTAGATCCACTCCAATTCGCATACCGCCCCAACAAATCCACAGATCACGCAATCTCAATCGCACTCCACAACGCAGTTCTCAGCTAGACAAAAGGAACACCTATGTGAAAATGCTGTTCATCAACTACAGCTCAGCGTTCAACACCATAGTGCCCATGAAGCGCATCACTATTAAGATAAGGACCCCAGGGACAAAACACCCCCCTCTTCAACTGGATCCTGTACTTCCTGACGAGCCACCCTCCTACCGCATCTGCGGTGAAAGTTGACAGAGCTAGAGCAGTGTTTGTCAGACCATGAGACATCCCGAAAATCAGTCCTCTCACAAAATCCCCTGTAGCATACAAACGCTTTGGCCTACAAACTAAACACGATGGTGTTCTCCGTTTTGCTCAATGACCCACACGAGCTTCTTGGGACTCTTATGAAGTCGGTACAGCCTTGATGACAGCTTTGCACACTCTCAACCAGCTTCATGAGGTAGTTACCTGAAACGCATTTCAATTAACAGGTGTGCCTTGTTAAAATTTGATTAATGTGTTTGAGCCAATCAATTGTGTTGTGACAAGGTAGGGTTGGTATACAGAAGATATCCCTATTTGGTAAAAGACCAAGTCCATGTTATGGTAAGAACAGCTCAAATAAGCAAAGAGAAATGACAGTCCATCTCATTACTTTAAGACATGAATTTCAGTCAATCCGGAACATTTAACGTTTCTTCAAGTGCAGACGCAAAAACCATCAAGCGCTATGATGAAACTGGCTCTCATGAGGACCGCCACAGGAAAGGAAGACCCAACGTTACTTCTGCTGCAGAGGATAAGTTCATTAGAGTTACCAACCTCAGAAATTGCAGCGCAAATAAATGCTTCACAGAGTTCAAGTAACAGACACATCTCAACATCAACTGTTCAGACGAGACTGCGTGAATCAGCCCTTCATGGTCTAATTGCTGTAAAGAAAACACTGCTGAAGGACATCAATAATAAGAGACTTGCTTGGGCCAAGAAACACAGGCAATGGACGTTAGGCCGGTGGAAATCTGTCATTTGGTCTGATGAGTCCAAATTTCAGATTTTTGGTTCCAACCGCTGTGACTTTGTTAGATGCAGAGTAGGTGAACGGAAGATCTCGACATGTGTGGTTCCCACTGTGAGAGCTTGGAGGAGGAGGTGCGATGGGGTGGGGGTGCTTTGTTGGTGACACTGTCTGTGATTTATTTAGAAATCAATGCACACTTAACCAGCATGGCTACCACAGCATTCTGCAGCGATATGCCATACACTCTGGTTTGCTCTTAGTGGGACTGTCATTTTCTTTTCAAAAGTACAATGACCGAACACACCTCCTGACTGTGTAAGTGCTCTTTGACCAAGAAGGAGGGAGATGGAGTGCTGCATCAGATGACCTGGCCTCCACAATCACCCGGCCTTAACCCAATTGAGGTGGTTTGGGATGAGTAGGACTGCAGAGTGAAGGAAAAGCAGCCAACAACTGCTCTGCATATGTGGGAACTTCTTCAAGACTGTTGGAAAAGAATTCCAGGTGCAGCTGGTTGAGAGAATGCCAAGATTGTGCAAAGCATGAATCCATCTGTGTTATTTCATAGTTTTGATGTCTTCACTATTATTGTAGAATGTAGAAAATAGTCAAAATTAATAATTATAAATGAAAACCCTTGAATGAGTAGGTGTGTCCAAACTTTGGATTAGTACAGTATATGGAGACTGTTTAGTGCTGTTGACTGCTCTTCTTATATCTCTCAGATATAGGATAGACACTTCAGAACAAACCTTTTTCATACTTTAAGGGGTCTTACAATTCTAAATGAAATAGTAAAATTATACTTGGTATGACTTCTTAAAACAATTCCATATACAGTTGAAGTCGGAGGTTTACATACACTTATGTTGGAGTCATTAAAACTCATTTTTCAACCACTCCACAAATTTAAAGATTAAGAAACTATAGTTTTGACAAGTCGGTTAGGACATCTACTTTGTGCATGACAAGTAATTTTTCCAACAACTGTTTACAGACAGATTATTTCACTTATATTTCCCTGTATCACAATTCCAGTGTGTCAGAAGTTTACATACACTAAGTTGACTGTGACTTTAAACAGTTTGGAAAATTCCCAAAAATGATGACATGGCTTTAGAAGCTTCTGATAGGCTAATTGAGATCATTTGAGTCAATTGGAGGTGTACCTGTGGATGTATTTCAAGGCCTACCTTCAAACTCAGTGTCTCTTTGCATGACATCATGGGAAAATCTAAAGAAATCAGACAAGACCTCAGAAAAAAATTGTAGACCTCCAAAAGTCTCGTTCATACTTGGGCGCTCAGGAAGGAGACGCGTTCTGTCTCCTAGAGATGAACGTACTTTGGTGCAAAAAGTGCAAATCATTCACAGAACAACAGTAAAGGACCTTGTGAAGATGCTGGAGGAAACAGGTACAAATGCTTTCTATATCCACAGTAAAATGAGTCCTATATCGACATAACCTGAAAGGCAGCTCAGCATGGTAGCATCATGTTGTGGGGGTGCTTTGCTGCAGGAGGGACTTGTGCACTTTACAAAATAGATGGCATCATGAAGTAGGAAAATTATGTGGATATATTGAAGCAACATCAGTCATGAAGTTAAAGCTTGGTCGCAAATGGGTCTTCCAAATGGACAATGACGCCAAGCATACGTCCAAAGTCCAAAATGGCTTAAAGACAACAAAGTCAAGGTTTTGGAGTGGCTATCACAAAGCCCTGACCTCAATCCTATAGAAAATATGTGGCCAGAACAGAAAAATGTGTGCGAGCAAGGAGGCCTACAAACCTGACTTACAGTTACACAGCTCTGTCAGGAGGAATGGGCCAAAATTCACCCAACTTACTGTGGGAAGCTTGTGGAAGGCTACCTGAAATGTCTGACCCAAATTAAACAATTTAAAGGCAATGCTACCAAATACTAATGGAGTGTATGTAAACTTCTGACCCACTGGGAATGTGATGAAATAAAAGCTGAAATAAATCACTCTCCACTATTATTCTGACATTTCACATTATTGAAATAAAGTGGTAATCCTAACTGACCTAAAACATGTCATTTCTACTAGGATTAAATGTCAGGAATTGTGAAAAACTGAGTTTAAATGTATTTGGCCAAGGTTTATGGAAACTTCCGACTTAAACTGTAGCTAAGTCGTACCCCACCTCTCCCCCGGCTTAGACAGGGCTTAAGACTCTTATGGGTAAACGGGATTTTTGAATGACTACCTAATTTCTGTGCCCCACACATACAATTATCTCTATGGTATCTCAGTCGAGCATTGAATTTCAAATAGGTCCTGTAACGTCCGTCGTTCGGATGTCACCAAGGTGCAGCGTGGTAGGCGTACATTTTCTTTATTAAAATGTTCCGCCCAAAAAACCAATCACCAACTCAATGACCGAAAAGCTTAGGAGTGCAACCCATGCAACAAACAAAGACAAGATCCCACAACATTAGGTGGGAAAAAGGGCTACCTAAGTATCATCCCCAATCAGAGACAACGATAGACAGCTGCCTCTGATTGGGAACCATACTAGGCCAACAAAGAAAACATAGATATATAAAAACTAGAGTACCCACCCTATTCACACCCTGACCTAACCAGAATATAGAGAATAAACAGGGATCTCTAAGGTCAGGGCGTGACAGATCCAAAGAGAACAGCTCAAGAGATTCAATATGGCCGTTTGACTGAGCCGTTAACTTTTCACAGCCATTAGCGGCCGAAAACTATACAAAACAAACTCCTTGTGATGAACAAGCGTATAATTCCAGAAAAAATAAACACACTACGTAAAAGGTACATGGAAGAATATGAAACGTAATGTTAACGGTGTAGCTCGCTAACGCGGTTCATTAATGTTAGCAAAGCCAAAGGATCATACTGAAAGATAGGTAGCGAGTGATTTTTATTTATTTTTTTACCTTCATTTAACCAGGCAAGTCAGTTAAGAACACATTCTTATTTTCAATGACGGCCTGGGAACAGTGGGTTAACTGCCTGTTCAGGGGCAGATTTGTACCTTGTCAGCTCGGGGGTTTGAACTCGCAACCTTCCGGTTACTAGTCCAACGCTCTAACCACTAGGCTACGCTGCCGCCCCCTTGATGTATCAAGTAATGATATAGTTAGATGACTTCATGTATCAACCAGTAATCAATTATAGAATGTGTTTATGTCAATATTGTATTATAGCCAGTCAACTAAGATCATACTTTTGGTGGGACATTAGGTCCAAGTGTGTGTGGATGCGTGCTCGAGGGAGTGTTATCAGCTAAGGGAGGAGAGAAAGCTGCAGCTCTGTGCCAAGTTTTACCGCTGTCCCACATGAGATGCAGCAAGCCATGATTCTTTCTGGCTTCGATCAGGTGAGAGAGATGCCTTTCCTGTTTAATCATTGTCCCGACAGTACTAAGCAGCACTGTAGCATATGTTGTTGTAAGTCCTTTTAAAGGCGTGTTGATCCATGTTCCTCTTTGAAACTTGGGAGCTTTAGGTATTTTGCAGTCATGCAGCTCACTACTTATCTATCTTTTATACGTACTAATTGAATTATTTAAAGCTACCAATTTAATAGAGCGAGTGTAGGGAAGTGCATTTCAATAGTCTCTATACCTAAGCTACTAACACACTATCATTCTCACAATGGGTGGAGTTGCTTATGGAAGACACACAGCTTAGTCTACAGGCACACTATTTATTTAGACCTTTGATACAACTGGCATCAGTGGCATTATAAGGGAGTTCTGAATAGTTTGCATGTATAATCTGTCAGTTATCATGTTGGTTTGATTACTGATGGGTTCCCACCTGCAATTAGTAGAATGCCCCACCATGTGCCCTACACAGTGCCTACTCATCGTACACTGTATAGACTAAAAAGGGTTGTGTCATATGGTTGATTTTTAAATGTACGTATGTGGTCAAATTCAGGGAACAGTGTCTAGCCATTAATACTATATCCAACTTATCTCATGTTGTGGAGGAGAATGGGCAATATTCATGTGTTTTGCAGTTTTGTTTTGTAGCACAAAGTGAGCCGCAGACGACCACTGAAACCAAAATAAAACACACCTTCAAGTAACATCTACAGCCGGGAGGCCAAAGACTGAATGTCTGCAAACAGACAGTGGCCTACTGGCAAGTTTCAAATAGTGTTTTTTCCCCCTGTACATTAACATCTGAAAAATGTCCAAATATTCCTATGATACTTCTTCAGCCTTTTGGAAAGGTGGTTCAGGAAAGCTGTCAGGCTGAGACAGGTAAGAGATCAGGACTCCTCTTCAAGAAGGAAGAAGAAAGCATAGCAATAGGTATATAGGCTATCATCACTATTGGAGGCAAACAAACGTAGTTGACCGTGGGCCTCTAATGGCTCGTTATGTCTGTTAGGTGGAGGTGAGGAGGATCAATTCTTCCACAAAAAGCATAATGCTTTGTCTTGACATAGGCCTATTCTATACTGAACAAAAAAATATAAACGCAACATGCAACAACTTAAAATATGTTACAGTTCATATAAGGAATCAGTCAATTGAAATACATTCAGTAGGCTCTAATCTATGGATTCCACATGACTGGGAATACAGTCTGCATCTGTTGGCCACAGACCTTAAAAAAAAGGTAGGAGCGTGGATCAAGAACACAGTCAGTATCTGGTGTGACCACCATTTGCCTGATGCAGCGCGGCAAATCTCCTTCGCATAGAGTTGTTCGGGCTGGTTATTGTGACCTGTGGAATGTTGTCCCATTCCACTTCTATGGCTGGATATTGGTGGAAAATGGAACACGCTGTCGTACACGTCAATCCAAAGCATCCCAAACATGCTCAATGGTTGACATGTCCGGTGAGTATGCAGGCCATGGAAGAGCTTCCAGGAATTGTGTGCAGATACTTGCGACATGGGGCTGTGAATTATCATCCTGAAACATCAGATGATGGCGGCGGATGAATGGCACTACAAACAGCTTCGGGATCTCATTACGGTATCTCTGTGCATTCAAATTGTCATTATTAAAATGAAATTGTGTTCTTTGGTCATAGCTTATGCCTGCCCATACCATAACCCAACCACCACCATGGGGCACTCTGTTCACAATGTTGACATCAGCAAACTGCTCGACCATGCGACGCCATACATGCTGTCTGCCATCTGCCTTTTACAGTTGAAACTGGGATTCATCCGTGAAAAGCACTTTTCCAGCGTGCCGGTGGCCATCGAAGGGGAGCATTTCTCCACTGAAGTCAGTTACAACGTCAAACTCACCCTGGTGAGGATGAGCACGGAGAAGAGCTTCCCTGAGACGGTTTCTGACAGTTTGTGCAGACATTCTTTGGTTATGCAAACCCACAGTCCAAGGTGGCTGGTCTAAGATGATCCCACAGGTGAAGAACCCGGATGTGGAGGTCCTGGACTGCCGTGGTTACACATGGTCTGCGGATGTGAGGCCGGTTGAATGTACTGCCAAATTCTCTAAAACGACGTTGGAGGTGGCTTATGGTAGGGAAATTAACATTACATTCTCTGGCAACAGCTCTGGTGGATATTCCTGCAGTCACCATGCCAACTGCACGTTCCGTAAAAACTTCAGACATCTGTGGCGTTGTGTTGTTTGACAAAACTGCACATTTTAGAGTGGCCTTTTATTGTCCCCAGCACAAGGTGCACCTGTGTAATGATCATGCTGTTTCATCAGCTTCTTGATATGCCACAATTGTCAGGTGGATGGATTATTTTGGAAAATGAGAAATGCTAACTAACAGGGATGTAAACACACCTGTGCACAACATTTTAGAGAAATGAGATTGTTGTGCTTATGCAACATTTCTGTGATCTTTTATTTCAACTCATGAAACATGGGACCAACACTTGACATGTTGCGTTTATATTTTTGTTCAGTGCATAAAAGCACCTGTAGATCATGTTCAGGTTAGAGGTTTGGACCTGGAAGGTCCTTTGTGTGTATAGTCTGCACTGCGTCGTTGCTGTTGGTTTATTTCTGTGAGCAACCATTTTGCGACCATGCTGTCTTGAAGAAATGTTTGGGGCGTGGTTGATTGTTCTGAATGGTATGTGTTGAGTTTATCCATCAGTGAGTTTATTCATGTGACAATATTCATGAGGTTCATTATGTAAAGACACTGCAATAATGTCCTTTTGTTTTCAGAGGCTAGGTTGAGTTCCAGACAGTTTATTGGCAGCGCCCTCCAATAAGGTGACTGTCTTTAAGTAAAGTCATTTGTATTTCAAAAGTATCTATTTATATATATGCAATGGTTACCTGTTCTATTTTCTACCATCAGCAGTGCAGTTTTGTTTGTCACGGTTCTTGGTGAACTTGGTCAGCTGAATCTCTATGAAAGCACTGTTCTCTTTTAGATCTAGTGGAAGTAACAGATCTGTCATTTTGATTTATCTGTGTCAAACAAGAAAACCTAATCCTCTAAAGTGTAATAAATGTAGCTTGTTCTTTATATCTGCCTCTGTACTGCTCCCCTTTAAATGTAAAAGTCTAAGCTAACACATGGAATTGTTTTAAGATTGTCATGCCATGCCTCATTTAGTTATTTCATTTAACATTTTAGAAACCCTTTAGGTATCCCAGAATATTGAACTTGGCCTTTACTACTATAGCCCATAGAAACACATTGAATAACACATTCAGAAATGGTACAAAGGACAGTCAAAACATAAATCATAAGGTTTTGAAGTCTGTCCTATATCTATATCTTCCTAAATAATTTGGGACATATATTTAACCCCTCATTTTTATTGACGCAAAACTACCTCCATAGGTGAAAAACCCAGATGCTGGCTTATGACACACAACTCAATGTTAGAACGATGTTCCTAATGTTTGGTATACTCAGTGTATATATTGTACATTTCAGACCATTAGAGTTTCTCTCTCTTTTTCTGTCTCTTTTACTCTTTCTCTCGCTAAATGTCCTCTTACTCCCACAATCTGTGTGCATCACTGTCGCGCTATCTCTCTCCTCCCCTACTTCCTCTCTCTGCTCCCTGTGTTGTTATTGTAAGGTAGTGATTGCCAGGAGGCCTTGATGGGTACTAGATTTATTCCCTCTGTGTCCTGTTTGCCTCCTCATAATGCCTTCTAAACGTAGATTCCTTGGAGAGAGAGAGAGAGAGAAAGAGAGAGATATTAGACCGCTCCATCCCTCACAGTCCTCACAGTCAAAGCCCTTGAATGAACACACTCTGTGAGAGAATTTATCACTACAGAATTGGCAGCAAGTGATACCCATCATTATGATCTGGACTTGTCCTGCATGTTATACTGTATGCCCTACATAAGCCTTTAAACTCTTCAATATCTGCCTCCACCAACAGTGAGCCTACAATATATGTGTTTGTAAACTGAGTGGTGGGACTTCTTGACAAATGTAACTGTGACAGAGTTAGTGTGAACTGCCCCCTCGTTTTGGTTTTGGTTCAATAACTAATTTGCTGAGTTTGCCAAGAACCACCCCTCACTTTACAGTTGACATTTTATGGCTCGCTGTGGGTGGGAGCAAATGAGAAGTGTGGCTTTTAAGCAGGGTGAACAACTAATTACATATGGTAAAATTATGTAGTTGATAATGAACATACAGTGCCACCCCTTGACTTTTTCTTCATTTTGTTGTGTTACAGCCTGAATTTAAAGTGGATTAAATTCAGATGTTTGTCACTGACCTATACACAATACCCCATATTGTCAAAGTTGAATTGTGTTTTTTGACATTTTTACAAATAAATTAATAATGAAAAGCTGAAATGTCTTGAGTCAATAAGTATTCAACTCTTTGTTATGGCAAGCATAAATAAGTTCAGGATTAAAACAAATATCCTTCACAATTCACATAATACGTTGCATGGACTCACTTTGTGTGCAATAATAGTGTTTAACATTACTTTTGAATGACAACCTCATCTCTGTACCCCACACAATAAAACCATTCCAAAATCTGCATCCTGTTTGTAAACAAGGTAAAACTGCAAAACATGTTACAAAGCAATTCACTTTTTGTCCTGAATACACAGTGTTATGTTTGGGATGAATCCAATGCAACACATTACTCAGTGCCACTCTCCATATTTTCAAGCATAGTGGTGGCTGCATCGTGTTATGGGTATGCTTGTAATCATTAAGGACTGGGGACAAAAACACTATGAAATTGAGCTAAGAACAGGCAAAATCCTAGAGAAAAACATGCTTCAGTCTGCTTTCCACCAGACACTGGGAGATGAATTCACCTGTCAGCAGGACAATAACCTAAAACACAAGGCCAAATCTACACTGGAGTTCCTTACCAAAAAGGCACTGAATGTTTCTGGGTGGTCGAGTTACAGTTTTGACTTAAATCTACTTGAAAATCTATGACAAGACTTGAAAAATGGTTGTCTAGCAATGATCAGCAACCAATTTGACAGAACTTGCAGAATTTTGGAAAGAGTAATGCGCAAATGTTGCTCAATCCGGGTGTGGAAAGATGTTAGAGACTTACACAGAAAGACTCACTGCTGTCATCACAGCCAAAGGTGCTTCTACAAAGTATTGACTCAGGGGTATGCGTACTTATTTAGATCAAATAACATTTTATTGTTTGCATACACATATTTAGCAGATTTTATTGCGGGTGTAGCGAAATTCTTGTATATTAGATATTTCTGTATTTTATTTTCAATAAATTAGCAAAAAATGGCTAAAAACATGTTTTCACTTTGTCATTATGGGGTAATATGTGTAGAAAAAAATAATTTAATCCATTTTGAGTTCAGGTTGTAAGACAAAATATGGAATAGATTCTTTCTGAAGGCACGGTAGATCTCTCTTCTCGTTCGCTCTTCATTATAAATCACATTTAGGAGTCAAGAGAAAGGAAAGTTTGAAGGATACTTTACAGTACAGACACTGAATCAAATGGTCATGGAAATGCGTCTGTTGCTCCATCAATTCATGTTTATATTTATGAGGGTGTATTTTGTTATGGGTTTCTCTCTGCTCATTTGTTTAACATGCTTTCTGATGGAAAGGACAAAGGGGAACGATCTCCACCGTGGTCCTGTTAAAGTTTATTGCCCCCCATTATGTGCACTTAAACCAACGGAAGGTTATGCTTAGCTTTGCACAAAGCTGTCCATTGTCCTACATCATTGCGAAATGATGTTGCCTTTAAAGTCCTGGCCAGCACTTTATATTTAACACAGAACTTCTTTATTGGTGGGAAAACACTCCCCTTGCCAACTAAGCTTCTTTCAACCCCAGTAACGAACAAAACATAGTCCTATATTTTGTCCATTACATGGCATGAAGTTGTGCTCAAGTCTTAAAATGCTCCTTTCACTCAAGATCGTTTGTAAACCTGCTATTTTGTGGAACCTTTTTTCCTTTTAACCATTACTTAACAACATGTCCTTTGCACCCGCAATGCAATCCCGAGATTATGAGTGCATTTTTTAAAAATCCTTTATAAATCGACCACCTACAGACCTTGTGCAATCTCTTTTAGTCGTAAACGATATGTGGGCATACACACATGACAAAACAGTGGTCCAACGGAGAACATCCTCATCAGAAAGGTTCAACGTGCTTCAGTTGTATTTCTCCAGTGCTTCCTTGGCTGGTCCTGGGTACCCCAGATGTTTACCTGCTCTTAGATGGATGGCTGCCTCCCATCCTTTGCTCCATAGGCTCCACAAACCTCCAAAGGCATGCAAGGCCACTGCACAGCACAGCAAGGCCACTGATGTGAACGCACCCTAACGTATGATGAGCTACAGTGTATGCGGCGTGCCGCTCTACTTCCAAAGGTAAATATTGTTTCAGTGGCCTTGTTTTTGTCGTACAAAAAAAAAAAATGTAATTAAGTTCTGCTCTGATAACCTACTTGGCTCCCCTCTCTCGTGCTCTCTCTCTATCCCTCTCTTCTTTCAAACCTCATTCTAGTTCCCCTTTATTCTTTCTCATTCCCTCTCTCTTTTCCTCCCACCACCCACCACCCCCTTTCCTATTATAGGCTTGGTTCTCGTATCCTTTCTTCACTTCTCTCCTGTACCACCCCCTCTTCTTTCTCTCCGAGCCGATACCATGCCTAGAGGAGCGGGGGTGAAGCGGGCCCAATGTGGCTGACTGATTACTGTAATTCATACACTTTAATTAGCTGCACAAACCATTAGCCACAATTACACTATTACGGAACACTTTGTGGCAGGAGCCAGCCTGATGACGACATCACTGCCGGAGGGGAGGAAAGAGAGAGAGAGAAAGGGGGAGGACATAGAGGGGAAGAACATATGCACTGTACGAATGTATGTAAAGAGCCGAAAGAACAACTTTGTACAATATGGTCAGTAGGAGAGACCCAACCTGGTCTCAGAGCATTTCGTATTGGGCTTGTACTTAAATCCGAGACCCTCCATTTTTAGAATGATATGTTACGTTTGGTATGGTTACATAAGACAGATGGTTACTTAAGGCAAAAACGAACATCTAGCGTGTTCGAATGTTGCGTGTTCAAATCTCATCACGGACAACTTGAGCATTTTAGCTAATTAATCAACTTTTCAACTACTTCCTACTTTTTAGCTACTTTGATACTACTTAGAATGTTATCTATTGTACGTTTAGCAAATATTACACTTATAATATGAAATGGGTTATGGACATCTACAAATTAATGCATTCTATACGAAACGTAAGATATTATACTAAATGGAGACTCCTGGATTTACGAAAATAATAATACGAAATGCTCTGAGACCAGGTTGGGAGACCGGGGGCAATTGTAACAGGGGAAAATTACCTTGAATATCTCCAAACAGAAACAAGCTAGTGTGATGAAACTCACTCAAAAGAATTCAGCCAAATCTCACTACTTGCTTGTTTTATGGGCAAATGTATATTTATTTTTTTACAGGGGTGAAAGTATTTTTTCACAAGCTGTTTATTTTTTTATACTGTCCTGAGCATTAATTTCCCAAAATTCAAACTATCATATTTTTATCACATACAGTATAGTATGTTGGCTCAACATTTGCATGTGCGACTATTATTGTCTCTTTCTAGGCACATTATGTTTTGTCATGGCTGCTACGGTTGGGGGCAATTGTAACGCAATGTTAGAATGACCCCGAGCCAAGCAGCCAAATGATGAAAACAAGTGATTTTAATTTTAAGATGGTATGAATGTAATGTCAGGGGCAAATGTAATGTCCGAGCAACGTCCGGGGTCGGCTGAATTTGTTCTTAACTGACTTGCCTTGTTAAATAAAGGGTACATGTTTTTTTCTTTATGTAGGAAACAGATGTAAGTTTCTTATATAAACAAATAGCTGAGCAATAGACACACACGATAACAAACGCACGATACACGCACGTACACAAGGATTTTGTGCTGTAGATATGTGGTAGTAGAGGAGGGGCCTGAGGGCACACACTTAATGTGTTGTGAAACCTGTTGTGAAATAATTGTAATGTTTTTTAAATGGTATAACTGCCTTAATTTTGCTGGACTCCAGGAATACAGAATAAATACAAATACAATAGAGCAGTGGAGGCTGCTAAGGGAACGGCTCATAATAATGGCCGGAACTGAGCAAACGGAATGGCATTAAACACCTGGAAACCATGTATTTGATACCATTCCACTGACTCCGCTCCAGTCATTACCCTGAGCCCGTTCTACTCAATTAAGGTGCCGCCATCCTCCATGGCAATAGAGTAAAAGACATAACATTTTTACAATTGCCCCCGGTATCCCCTAAGTGACACACTAGCTTGATCAAAAAAGGGGCCAACGAACAGAGAAAAGTCAACTGAGTGAAAAGGAATCACCATTGGTAATCAGGGACTATTTTCTCTGCCAGACTTCTGTTTCCATGATCTTTCGGAGGCAGTTTTGATTTTAAAATGTACAAAAAAAATTATAAAAATGTTTTTATGGGATTATAAAACAGACAATCTTATTCAAATAATACGAGACAATATCTAAGATATATTTGTCAAGAATGATCAAGTTAAGATACTGTAAGAATCACTGGATCATTTGTGTCACACTGTTGTTGTAAAGAGCACCTTTACAGCATGCTTGGCAAAACAACTTGTTCTTATTGTCCGTGAGACTAATATATATACAGTTGGGCAAAAAAGTATTTAGTCAGCCACCAATTGTGCAAGTTCTCCCACTTAAAACGATGAGAGAGGCCTGTAATTTTCATCATAGGTACACGTCAACTATGAGAGACAAAATGACAAAAAAAATCCAGAAATCACATTGTAGGATGTTTAATGAATTTATTTGAAAATTATGGTGGAAAATAAGTATTTGGTCACCTACAAATAAGCAATATTTCTGGCTCTCACAGACCTGTAACTTCTTCTTTAAGAGGCTCCTCTTTCCTCCACTCGTTACCTGTATTAATGGCACCTGTTTGAACTTGTTATCAGTATAAAAGACACCTGTCCACAACCTCAGTCACACTCCAAACTCCACTATGGCCAAGACCAAAGAGCTGTCAAAGGACACCAAAAACAAAATTGTAGACCTGCACCAGGCTGGGAAGGCTGAATCTGCAATAGGTATGCAGCTTGGTTTGAAGAAATCAACTGTGGGAGCAATTATTAGGAAATGGAAGACATACAAGACCACTGATAATCTCCCTCGATCTGGGGCTCCACACAAGATCTCACCCGCGGGGTCAAAATGATCACAAGAACGGTGAGCAAAAATCCCAGAACCACACGGGGGGACCTAGTGAATGACCTGCAGAGAGCTGGGACCAAAGTAACAAAGCCTACCATCAGTAACACACTACGCAGCCAGGGACTCAAATCCTGCAGTGCCAGACGTGTCCCCCTGCTTAAGCCAGTACATGTCCAGGCCCGTCTGACGTTTGCTAGAGAGCATTTGGATGATCCAGAAGAAGATTGGGAGAATGTCATATGGTCAGATGAAACCAAAATATTACTTTTTGGTAAAAACTCAACTCGTCGTGTTTGGAGGACAAAGAATGCTGAGTTGCATCCAAAGAACACCATACCTACTGTGAAGCATGGGGGTGGAAACATCATGCTTTGGGGCTGTTTTCTGCAAAGGGACCATGATGACTGATCCGTGTAAAGGAAAGAATGAATGAGGCCATGTATCGTGAGATTTTGAGTGAAAACCTCCTACCATCAGCAAGGGCATTGAAGATGAAACGTGGCTGGGTCTTTCAGCATGACAATGATCCGAAACACACCGCCCGGGCAACGAAGGAGTGGCTTCGTAAGAAGCCTTTCAAGGTCCTGGAGTGGCCTAGCCAGTCTCCAGATCTCAACCCCATAGAAAATCTTTGGAGGGAGTTGAAAGTCCGTGTTGCCCAGCAACAGCCCCAAAACATCACTGCTCTAGAGGAGATCTGCATGGAGGAATGGGTCAAAATACCAGCAACAGTGTGTGAAATCCTCGTGAAGACTTACATAAAACATTTGGCCAATAAAGGGTATATAACAAAGTATTGAGATAAACTTTTGTTATTGACCAAATACTTATTTTACACCATAATTTGCAAATAAATTCATTAAAAATCCTACAATGTGACTTTCTGGATTTTTTTTTCTAATTTTGTCTGTCATAGTTGAAGTGTACCTATGATGAAAATGACAGGCCTCTCTCATCTTTTTAAGTGGGAGAACTTGCACAATTGGTGGCTGACTAAATACTTTTTGCCTCACTATATATATATATATACATATATATATAATTGACCTGACAGTTAACATTACATGGATGAAAAGGTTGAAGAGTATGCTAAATCCATGTGAACACATAGAGCGGTATAGATGTAATGTGAACTAATTATTGAAAGTATCATGTATATTGATCAAAGTATCAGTAAAAGTACATCAAATACTCACTTCCTTTCTAATACAGTTCCTAAACCCCTTATTATCTAAGCCTATTGGACATTGGCCAAGCCTCGTGGCCATCTGCTAAGCCTGGAGGTACTGGATATGCCATTCTTCATCTGACATATCCTATTCCTGATTCTTAACCGTGCAGCCATGCTACCGTATCATGCTGTCATGTTATTGATGTGCCACATTGGTATTGCTTTAAGTGATGGCACACTGGTTGAACCAATGTCCATTATACAGATTTAATGTGCCCAATAAGCTCTACCATACGAGAGGAAGGAGTCCTCCAGCTTCAGGGCTCTGAGCAGACAGCAGCACATGCCTCAGTGGCTGCACAATCTGGGTCTATACATGTCAAAATGGTTGGCACCGCCCTGATAAAAGCTAAGACTTCCAGTGTGGGGATAGCTTTATTTTCAAATTTCATCTCAACTATTAACCTGGCCACAATTACGATTTGTAAAGCTGCTGTACGGTATGTGGCTATGCCCGGATAAAAATCCATTCCACAGAGAGGGCCATGAAGAATGAACTAGTAGGTTTGATGGCTCTCAATCTCTTGGTTTGAAATAAGAAAAGACATCATATGTTGACGGTAATCTGGTCCAATGTACCATACATCCCCTCTAAAGGCGCTGTGATATTCTTCTGTCCATTTAGCCAAGAGGTCATTCATCAGGAGATGGAGTAAAGCTCTGAGTAAGCCCCCCCTGAGGCTCGGCTCTGCAGCCGGTGGACAGCCATCGACTGCGTCCCAGATGGCACCCTATTCCCTATTTAGTGCACTATTTTTGATCAAGATCCATGGGGGTCAAAAGTAGTGCACTATGTAGGGAATAGGGTGTCATCTGGGACACAAACACAGGTATCCCTCCGGCCCGTCCTCTCTCTCTATCTTCAGCTCTCCATCAACCCTGCTGCGTGCTTCATCATGCCCTCCCTAAAGGATAGGAGGTTAATAACAGGACAGCAGGCCATGCGCTCTCTGCAAGACCATACACTACATTATAGATATGCTGTACAGTTACACACCAGTGGAGGGAAAATGGAGAAGTTGGAGCGAACATGCAGAATGATGAGCAGGCATACATAGTTGAAACTAACGAAGGGAAGGGGGACTGGTCCTTCGAAGTACAAACTAAACCTAGGGGCCAGGTTTGGGTTGGAGTGAAAACCAGTTTAACTGAACCAAGTAGCCTATCTCTATCTTCTGTATCTCTGTATGCCTTGGCTTCTTCTGCTGTGGGTCCTCCACAATCAAATTTGTGGCGTTTCGGTGAGCACGTCAGCGAAAGTGACTCCATCTTGCCTCGTTTTCACATGGCTACATTGCAATTGTCTGCTCCAGTGGAGCCTGCAGCCATGTGGGAGAGGTCTGCTCTTTCATGGACACACACACTTCTGCATCTGGCTGATTCACTTTTCTGGAGCCCAGATGCCCTGTCCCACCGCATAATTTATCGAAGCATGATTTATCGAAGCCACCGAGTAATATTACCATCCGGGTGTTGCAGCCTCACCCCAGCTACTCCGGAGCTCAAGTCTATAATATGTTCCTTCTCTGCATCTCTACTGTCAACGCCAAGAAAGGACAAAAACAGACTATACTTTTGGGATGATCTTGGGAGTTGAGGTTGATCCGAAACAAAGCTTAGATGGTGACTGCTGCGAGGTTTGTCTAGCTTTACCCATAGCTCCCATCAAAAACAATACTAGGGAAAAAAAACACATATCCACTGTAGCAAGCACCTTTTGCAATTAGGCTACTTGATGGACTCATGATAGGCCATGTCAGTCTAGAATCTACATAATGCAAAGATCACATACTACCAGAACATCATTAGAGCATCTTAATCTGACTGTTGTAGTGTATGGCTTTCCTTGTGCCATCTTGGCAGACAGGGGTTAGTGGTGTCAGGACTGGCTTAATGATGGCAGGGGTTAGCGCACACTGTCCTTCCAAGCTCAGGCCAGAAGGAAGCCGCAGAGCTCATTATGTTGAAAATAATTAATAACGCATTTAATAAATAGCTCCTGAGCCCCCGATGTACTCTCGCCATCTGTTACTGTATAATGTTCCCCTTTTTTTTTATTAATGCGAGACAGACATTAGATGACTATGGAGATGACATAATAATGCATGGCATCGTTCAGATGCTATTTGTCTCCTCAAATTCCAATCTGGCGCTCAGGCTTTTTGCTCTCTTTATCGACTGAATGATTTGGCACGTTTTAGGTAAGGGCTTCAGTCGTAACCTTGTTAATCAAGTGATTTCAAAGGCCTTTCAATTAGTCTAATAAAAGATGAGTCTCACATCTATTCGGTCCATTAGAATCCATGCAGGATACAGGCTTTGTTTAAAAGAGGACTAGCTTTTTAGATGACATTTTAAGGTGATATCAGTTTGATGAAACTGAATATGGAGAGTGTTGTTTTACATGCAGAGTGTTAAATATCACACAGCTATTCATGTGAGAAAAAAAAACATACATTTTAGGTCTTTCTGGATAAAGCCGTTCATTAAATCGATGCAATGTTGTGAGAAGTTGAAATGAAGGGGCCCTTTGTTGTAACCCAATATGTTTTTGCTCGGCTAAAAGCCTATCTCTGCACTTCTCAGAAATCACTACTTGTTCTTACAGTACATGAATCATTTAATATATGCACTTTGGTTTGAAGGCTAACATTGATTTTAAGGTCTTCGTAAAAGGCCAGAACATGATTGAAAATGAAACACTAGTGAATATTGTTTCGCTAGAGTGTGGGGCTCTTGCTAAAGTGTTCAATTCCTGCTTGGTGCATCTGATGTCAAAGGGCATTCCTGAGTCCCTGATCATTCATGCCCTTTAAAAAGAACAACAATCCCCCAAAGTGTGTTGTTTGCTATGCAAAAGAAAAAAGGAAAGGCAGCAGCATGATATTCTCCCACCTCTGAATTACATCATACTTGTTGAAAAAGTGAGGAAGTGATCAAGACATTAGGGGCCAGATAATTTGAGACACTGTCAGAGGTGTCCTTTAGTTGCTTCCACGGAATTCAAGTCATTTATAATGTTTTGACATTCTGAAATAGATGAGAGACATAAGCCCAAACACAGTATAGACCAAGTAGAGGCACATAAACATGGAAAGCTGATGTCTCTGTCAACTAGTACATTTAGAAGACGTTAAACATCCCACACCTACACCATATCTGCTGGATTAAGCTGTACTTCAGGGTGGGGTTAGACGGTGAGGGTCTCCCTGGAGTGAATGCCATGTTTTCTCCTGAAAGACAGTTTGAATCAAATATCACAGGAAATGTCAATCAGTTCATCAGTGGGTTTGCTTTTTTCCCGGGAGGTTTTGTTTCCTTGTTTACCCCACCGTTGACGGTAAGAGCAGGAATCTGAAGGCCGGTGCTCGGTGCTGTGCTCCACGTCAGGGGGCAGTCAGTCAGTCCGAATTAGTACACGGATGGCAGGTCACGGAGAACAGGACCTATGTTTGAGTCCCAAATGGCACCCTATTCCCTATAGAGTGCACTACTTTTGACAAGAGCCCTATGGGCCCTAGTCAAAAGTGGTGCAGTATGTAGCGAATAGGATGCCATTTGGGACTATGTCTAGTTTTATAGAGCAGAGGAGGAAACCGTTCTTTCTTGACGCACTTTCTCTGCCTCAGGCCTTGAGCTGAAGGGAAATAACCACCCCCTGGTCAGTGGAGGAACATCTTTTGGATGTACAGGGAGATTCACACATTCATGATCAAATAAAATAAATCATGAGTGTGTGAAAGATTTACAGGGAGATGTACAAAAGATGATAGTTCAAAAACATGGAACTCGGGTGAATCAAGGGAATTAATGTTTCATATTACAATCAGGTTTGAGGTTAATATAATTAGTTTGAATCACTAACAAAGATAATTCTTTGATTCACAATGATTCACAGGGGGGCATGGACATAGCGAATGCTGGTCGAGAACCAAACAGAGAAATGAATGGCAGTTGGGTCCCATTTTAGTGAACTGAGATGCCCTAAAGAAAAGCTAGACACTTAATCAGATTTAGAAAAAAAACAGACTTCCCACCTTGTGCCTCTGACTTTTCAAAGTTTAGGGATCAATGCACTGGTGGAGTTTAGAAAGCCATACACGACTGAAACATTCATACAGTTTCCAAACAAAAGAAGTGCTAGTCCTTGCCAGCGCCGATGAATGCTCCAAGTTTGTAACATAGGTAACAATATGCGAATCCAGAATGTGTGACATAAATTAAGGTTGACTGGACAAAACTGGGATTATGCCTTTGCGCTACAAAATGGTATTATTGTTGTGTGAATGTGGGGTGAGAAAAAAACGCATATAGAGGAGAGCATCTGCTATTCCGTCTGAGTCTCCTCTATGACTGGATCCAAGTCTGCTACTGCAGATAGACTTGTTCCAGCTCGTGGCCCATCCCAGCTCTAACCCTCCCCAGCCCAGGAGCAGATGGTGGTGGGGAGAAGAAGGCTGAGAGGCCTGGACACAAAGCGATGGCTGGAGCTTCCTGTGCAGATATAGCACGTGTAGAGCACGGCTTAGAGAGGTAGGTGTTGTTACACTGTACAGAACCACACTGTCTTAACCGCTGACAACTGAGGAACTACACATCAAATAGAACATAGTGTTCAAATATTAAATGGTCATATTTTACTTGCATACCGTCATAGGCCTAATGGTTCCGGTAGCACAGGATATCCCAAGACAATACACTACTAGCCAGTGTTTTGGTACTCGAGTCCGGTCTCGAAACCACATACTGGGTGTCTCGATCTTGTCTTGGTCTCGGACAAATAAAAATAAAATGATCAGCTTAAAACTGCTTTGCCGGGCCAGATATCCACACTTCTTTCATGACACATTTATCTTATACCCTATTAAAACCTGGGCTTCCTACTTTCCTCAACATTACTGTCCTTTACTTTTGTTGAAACATATCCTCAAACCTTGTCGCTCCTCTGAATCGCTCCACTAGTAGGGGAGACCAGGGGAAATAGTAACAAATTTGGTATTTTTAACGATTATTTAGAGATATATTTTGGTTGGTGATCATTTGTAGAGTGGGTCTCTTTTTGCCCTCATCATGCAATCTTTTTACTATTCTGACTAAGGAATCCATATGCTCTTCTTGATCTTGACTAGGTCTCACTTTAGGTCGCCTCGAACACAACACGGCTACTAGCTGTTTGTTTGTTGCATCTTCTATATCAGGGCTATTCTATTCCAGTCCTGGAGGGCCGAAACACTTGTGTTTCATCCTATCCTTCTAATCAGGGACTAATTCAGCGCAATTAACTACCAGGGAAAACAAAACACGTAAATGTTTTGGCCCTCCAGGACCAGAATTGAATAGCCATGTACTATATAATGCAATCTCCCCAGGTTAATACATACATTTGTGTTGAGAGAGAAAGGGAGGGAGAGAGACAGAGAGCCTGGGGCGAGGATTCGTCTTGTCAAACAGAGAAAAGAGAAAGAAGTCAGGGGGAGTGTCTTGTCCTGTCTAATTACACATTTCACATAGCTCATGACCAATTATCTCCCCCTCAGTAGCATCTGCCCTTCGCATGACCGCAGAGCTAATGTCTGGTACACTGACTGGCTGTTGGTGGAATATCTTACCCCAGCATCTGCAAAGAGAGAGAGAGAGAGAAAGGAAGACTAGAAGATGTGCAGATTTTTTTTTGTTACCTCAAAGCTGTTTGTGTTTTTCCTCATTTTCACTGTCTTTTGAGTGACATGAAGGAGCTTGTCTAGTGCTTTGTGTAATGTGAAGGAAGAATCCAGTTCGGCTTGAAGGGCAAATACCTCCCCATTCTGTAAAGAGCCCTCTATCCTTCTAGTTCTAACAAGTATACAGTATTTCCCATAGGTCAACTACTGTTAGAAGTGCAGACACTTAGCTCTCACTAATAGCACATTTTGACCATCAGAGTATTTTGTACCCAGCAGGCAGTGTCTAAAGCCCAAATGGCACCTTAGTCCCTTTTGGGACTCATCCAGTGTCACAAGGTTCCCTTCAAAGGGCATTTAGCCAATCACAAGGCTAAATGCCAATCACAAGGCCCCTGTTAGCTACGTTGGCACAGAGAGGTACACGTATAGAGACGCACTGCTCTAAGTATGTCCTACCCACTGAAGCCTCACTCCCAGACGAGCTTAACACGTGCTATGCTCGCTTTGAGGCAGACAATACTGAGGCACCCAGGAAGACTCTTCCTGCTCTGGATGATCAGGTGCTTTCGCTCTCCGAGGCTGACGCGAGGAAAACTCTCAAAAGAGTGAATACTCACAAAGCCACCTGCCCAGATGGCATCCCTGGCCGTGTCCTCAGAGTGTGCTGACCAGCTGGCGGGTGTCTTCTCTGACATTTTCAACATGTCCTTGTCCCAGGCTGTAATCCACAATCAAAAGGAAATCATCGCACTCTCTTAGAAGCTTGGCTGCTGCGTAAAACCTGCAAATTCAGACCAACAAAAAGGTGTAATGGGTCCTCACTCAAAAAAGATGTTGCATAAAGCTTACTTCATTATTCAATTTGTATTACAGCGTACCCAGACATTTCGGCTTTTCAGCCTTCTCCAGGCTGTTGTCCCCACTTACTCACTAGAACCGCTACAGCAGTCATTTTGACTGCTCATGATTACTTATTTATTCTGACTCTGCCATTTTTAAAGGCATGCCCCCCTCCGTCCTTGACTTTTCCTAAATCAGTCTCTATAATACTGTCAGTTCAGGAGGGCATGCACTTTTTTTGTACGGTTTCCCCCCGTTGCCCCTCCTCCTCCTGACCTGCTCAGCTCCTTTTTTCCAACAGTTGAAATTGCAGTGCCCAGCTGATAATCACCCTGATATTTGCCTCAAAACTGAACCTAAAATATACTGAAACAAATTTCCCACACATAACAACAGATTAAAGAAATGGGGAGAATGGGGGAGTTGATGAGCGAGGGGAAGAGAACAATGCATAATTATGTCATCACCAATTGTGAACGAAGGAAAGGGCAGGCCAATTTATTGTATCAATCCATTCTAATTATATTCTTAAAATGGTATGTACCCATATCAGTCCACCGAATCAAATCAGTCTTATCAGTGAAGTCTGGCCTACTTGGAGTAGGCCACACAGCGAAATTGTACATGCTGAACAGCTTTCAATATCTGGGGAAAATATCCACATCAGGCAGCAGGTAAGCGACGTTGGTAAGTGGAGAAATGTCACCATGGACAATTTCTGAACTTCGCCGTCATTGGTGAACAATTTGCTTCCAAAGAAAACAAGTCTGGCCGGCACCATGAACAAAGTGAGACTGGAGGTCTCTCCCTCCCCCTGCACAAAATAATGCACCTGCACAGCCAGTGTACCCCACAAAGGTGCTGAAGAATGACAAGACAATGACAAGACATCGGGAACACAATAAAGAGAAAACCAAACAAAGGTATTTCAGGTATGTCACAGTTTGTCAAGCAAGTGAAAGTTCAGACATTTTTTCAACTGTTAGGACAAGGGATAACAGCTAAATTACATCAAACTGGTGTCATTGCGTAAAAACGCACACAATATAAGCACGAGCCGACAAAAACAGATTATTTTTGACTGATGTCATGTCTACACTTATAGTATATTTGTTATAATGCCATAAATGTTCTTGTGCCAAGTTTCACTATTTATCAAGGCCACTTGGCACTTATAATGATGTTTAGGCTACCGTTTTCATAATTTGACCATGTGTCTTTTGACTGTCCGTATTGCCGGTTGGAGTCTTTATATTTTTATTTTGTCATTAGAAGAATACGCTGTTTAGTAGTTGTAACAAAGCATTCCATTAATAAAAATGATTGAACAATTGAATTTAGGCTTTTCATTGACTTCAGAACACTATTGTTCTCTTTAAGCCCGAACCCAAGCTCAGAGCCCTGGGTCTGTACACCACTCTCTGCAATTGGATCCTGGACTTCCTGACGGGTAGACCATAGGCTGTGAGGATTGGCAACAACGCCTCCTCCACATTGACTCTTAACACAGGGACTCCCAGGGGTGTGTCCTCAGTCCCCTGCTGAACTCCATGTTCGCTCACGACTGCGTGGCTTTGCACGACACCAACTCCATAATCAAGTTTTCCTAAAAACCAACAATGACAAGTCAGCCTATAGGGAGAAGGTACAGGTAATACAAAAGATTTACAGTTGAAGTCGGAAGTTTACATACACTTAGGTTGAAGTCATTAAAACTTGTTTTTCAACCACTTCACAAATTTCTTGTTAACAAACTATAGTTTTGTCAAGTCGGTTAGGACATCTACCCTGAGCATGACACAAGTCATTTGTCCAACAATTATTAACACACAGATTATTTCACTTATAATTCACTATCACAATTCCAGTGGGTCAGAAGTTTACATACACTCAGTTTACTGTGCCTTTAAAAAGATTGGAAAATTCCAGAAATTTGTCATGGCTTTAGAAGCTTCTGCCTAATAGACATAATTTGAGTCAATTGGAGGTGTACCTGTGGATGTATTTCAAGCCCTACCTTCAAACTCAGTGAATCTTTGTTTGACATCAAAGGAAAATCAAAAGAAATAAGCCAAGACCTCAGAAAAAATGGTAGACCTCCACAAGTCTGGTTAACTTGAAAGGCCGCTGGACAAGGAAGAAGCCACTTCTCCAAAACTGCTATAAAAAAGATAGACTACGGTTTGCAACTGCACATGGGGACAAAGATCGTACTTTTTGTGAAATGTCCTCTGGTCTGATGAAACAAAAATAGAACTGTTTGGCCATAATGACCATCGTTATGTTTGAAGGAAAAGGGGGAGGCTTGCAAATCATAGAACACCATCCAAACCATGAAGCACGGGGGTGGCAGCATCATGTTGTGGGGGGGCTTTGCTGCAGGAGGGACTGGTGCACTTCACAAAATAGATGGCAACATGAGGGAGGACAATTATGTCGATATGTTGAAGCAAAATCTCAAGACATCAGTCAGGAAGTTAAAGATTGGTCGTAGATGGGTCTTGCAAATGGACAATGACCCCAAGCATACTTCCAAAGTTGTGGCAAAATGGCTTAAGGACAACAAAGTCAAGGTATTGGAGTGGCCATCACAAAGCGCTGACCTCATTCCCATAGAAAATTTGTGGGCAGAACTGAAAAGGCGTGTGCGAGCAAGGAGGCCTGCAAACCTGAATCAGTTACATCGTCTCTGTCAGGAGGAAATACTACCAAATACTAATTGAGTGTATGAAAACTTCTGACACACTGGGAATGTGATGAAAGAAATAAAAGCTGAAATAAATAATTCTCTCTACTATTATTCTGACATTTCACATTCTTAAAATAAAATGGTGATCCTAACTGACTTAAGACAGGAATTTTTACCAAGATTAAATGTCAGGAATTGTGAAAAACGTTTAAATGTAATTGGCTAAGGTGGATGTAAAATTCCGACTTCAATTGTACGTAAATAAGATATTTTTTTATTTAATACATTCACACATTTACTAAAGACCTGTTTTTGCTTTGTCATTATGGGTTATTGTATGTAGATTGCTGAGGATTTGTTGTTCATTTAATACATTTTAGATTAAGGCTGTAACGTAACAAAATGTGGAGAAAGTCAATAGGTCTAAGTACTTTCCGAAGGCACATTCATGCTACACATACATAGCAACTGTGCTACCAGACTCTTATTATACAGCTCAGTTTATACACTGCCCCCATTCCCAATACATGTGTAAAAATTGGAATATAAAGTGTGCCTTCTTGTATTATAATTGTGCTAAAATATTTATTCTATTCTGCTGAGCCTTTGACTTATGTTCGTATTCTTACCTTTTATTATTTCTTATGGTTGTTGCCCTTTCTAGAAGGAACCAGAAAGTAAACATTTCATTGGACGATGTATGCCATACGTATCCCGTACATACGACTAATCGAACTTGAAACTTGAAACAACCTTTGTGCAGGTGACCCGTATCTCCTCAGGCGATTACCGAAAGTGCACACAGTCCAAAATATTAACACTAGCAAGTTCTGAACTGAAAACACAGGTTTTGGGGGTGATAGTGGAGTGGGGGTGTAACGTACACTTTCCAGCTCACACTCACAAACACATAGATCCCCTGAATGCAGCTCACTCTCCAGATCCCAATCACCTGAATTATGATCACCTGTATGTCATTATCACACACTGTTTAGTTCAATTCCTTGCACCCCATCATTGTGAGGTATCGTTTGTTTTGTGACACACTTCTATTCGGAGCTCTGACTTTCCTGTAATTTAATCCTCCTTTCGGATTTCCTGTTATCAACCAATTGCCTGATCTCCCAGACAACGTTACTAGCCTTTTTCCTGCCTGTACTGTTGAATTTTTGGACCCCCTGTGTATGACCTTCTGCCGGCCCCTGGACCCAGCTACCTGCCTCCTCCTGTGGTTCTTTACAAATAAACACCAGCTACGCCCTGCGCTTGAAACCAGCTCTCTGTCTCCCATCGTGTTCATTACAGGGGGTGGGACGTGGTCTGCTGTGAATGGCAACATGGGATTGGGAACACAGTCAAGTCTCCACACCCTATCTAGCCTCAATATTTACATTTTTAGTCATTGAGCAGATGCTCAGTTACAGCATCACTGTACTTTTCCTGCGGTCCTAATGAAACAGGCAGTGTTATCAAGAAACAATAGCTTTTAAAAGTGGCATATTACAGTTATATACTGTGAAATAGCAACAGCCATCTTTGCCATATAATTCATGTAGGGGAACAGTTAGGACACGATCTGCTGAGAACTACCGTTGAAATGAATGGAGGAGTAATACAAATGATAGGATCCATCTAAAATGGCAGTCTATTCCCTACATAGCGCACTATATAGGGTGTCATTTGGGCTGTAACCTTATTATAATGGTTGGGAAATCCGTGCTGAGTAGTCGGGCTAACGTGTGCCAAGAGTTGCTCTCAGAATGAAATCATCGATACCTCCCCTTTAAATTACTATTTAGAGTGTTTAATGTCACGGACTGTTACAAATTAACTAGTGCAGCGACAGTTTATAAATTCAGGATTACACTTTGAATAATATTAATTTAGACTTGGTTCCATGGTGCTCTTTCTGTCATAGTGGACCTACAGTATATGTGTAAATCCATTTGAATTCAATCTCGTTTTTACAGCATTCCTTTTGATTTAAACAAAACGTTCCATGCATTTGCTCATGGAAGAAGTGGTCAGAAAGTGATTTTTTTCTACTGAAAACATTCAGGAGTTAAAGGTGCTCAAAGTTGACCTGTATTGCACACCTCACCATACCATGACACATCCATGTCTTCATCACCGATAAACGGTTGAGTTGAATGTCATTTAAGAGCTTACTAACTGTTTTATTATTTGTTCAGCATTTCTTTCAAAAAAACCTGTAACTTCAATTATCTAAAAACAAGTAAACTGCAATTTTTTCTCCTCATATTTGCATATATTGTAACCTATTTCACACAAGCTGAGTTGTCTTGCGCCGCCATCGGTTGAGACTCAACATGCTCTCGAAAACAGTGTAGGTGTCATTTCAATCATGTAAATAGAATTCATAGAATGGACCTATCCCACCAGACCACTGCAATTTAGCTGGTACACCATTGAAATGTAAATTGAATTTACATTTATACTTCTGATTACCACTACAAAGTTGTCCGCCAGTCCATCCACCGTCAAATGTCAATTTAAATGGTAATGTCTAAATTATTATCTATACTTCTATGTTAACAATAGGTTTCCTATGGAGGAATGTCAGTATAATTTAAAACGGATACTTCTATTCAGGTCAACATTCTCTGATGTGTGGACCTCTAACCATCTTTGTTGTACCAAAATAAACATTTCAATTGTATTTATATTTTATTACAGTTGTCATCCAAAACATGACACCCATCCTGTACTCAAGAACACGTGTCTCAATCAATGGCGGGCACAACACATACAACCTTAGATTATGTAAAATAGGGTGTATACTACAACATACACAAATATGAAACAAACCCAAGTTTACAGGTTCTATATTTAATTGACGTTAAATATTTAAAAAGTACAGAATTAAAAATGATATATATATATATTTTAAAAATCCAGAAATTGTAAATTAGTTTGACGACCCTGTTTGTAAGCTTTTAAATGATATTAATCTCAACCTTTTATATTTCTCCAGTAATGACGACATGGATGTCTCATGGTATGATGGGGTATGAAAAATGAGCACCTTTTCAAAGTTTTGGCATTCAGGTCCAAAAAGTAACTTGCTGAGCACTCCTACAATGGACAAATACAGTATATACACTCTGGGAGTGTGTTTCCAGGGAAATAACCTCACTCAACATCAACAAAACAAAGAAGATGATTGTGGACTTCAGGAAATAGCAGAGGGAACACCCCCCTATCCATATCGACAGGACAGCAGCGAAATAGGTGGAAAGTTTTAAGTACATTGGCGTACACATCACTGACAAACTGAAATGATCCACCCACACAGACAGTGTGGTGAAGAGGGCTGAAGAAATTTGGCTTGTCACCTAAAACCCTCACAAACCTTTACAGATGCACAACTGAGAGCATCCTGTTGGTCTGTGTCACCGCCTGGTACGGCAACTGCTCCACCCATAACCCGTAAGGATCTCCAGAGGGTAGTGAGGTCTGCACAATGCATCACCGGGGGCAAATGACCTGCCCTCAGGACACCTACAGCACTCGATGTCACAGGAAGGCCAAAAAGATCATCAAGGACAACAACCACCCGAGCCACTGCCTGTTCACCCTGCTACCATCCAGAAGGCAAGGTCAGTACAGGTGCATCAAAGTGGGGACCGAGAGACTGAAAAACAGCTTCAATCTCTCCATCAGACTGTTAAATAGACACCACTAGCACAGAGAGGCTGCTGACGATATACACAGACTTGAAATCATTGGCCACTTTAATAAATGGAACACTAGTCATTTTAATAATGTCACATTAATTATGTTTACATATCTTGCCTTACTCATCTCATATGTATATAGTGCATTCTATACTATTCTACTGTATCTTAGTCTACGCTGCTCTGACATTGCTCGTCCATATTCTTAATTCCATTCCTTTACTTAGATTTGTGTATGTTGGGTATATGTTGTGAAATTGTTAGATATTACTTATATATATATATATATATCTGCACTGTCGGAACTAGAAGCACAAGCATTTCGCTACACTCGCAATAACATCTGCTAAACGTGTATGTGACCAATAAAATTTGATTTGATATATATCTGACGCAAACTTCTTCATTCCTCAAGTGAGCAAATGAAGGGTAAGGGTCAAAGGTATAAACACGTACACACACACGCACGCGCACACGCACACGCACACACACACACACACACACACGCACACACACTCTGACTTGCAACCCCCCACCCCACATACACACACTTGCCACACTAAGACCCTCCTCTTAACCTCATCCCCTCCCCTTGCACCTCTGCTGCGCCTGAGGTGCCAGCTGGAGGTGGCAGTCTCTTCTCCTGCCACTGGCGACCCACCACCTGCCCGCCCATTAATCCCCCACACAGGTGTCCAGGGACAGGGGTGTCATGACTCCTCACCGCCAGGCCCTGGTTCACGCTCCAATGCTCCCACAGCAAACTCTATCTCCCGCAAACACTTCCCTCGCTATCTCTCGCCTCCCGTTTGGTGATTTATAGAGCAGACCATAATTGGCTTGGGGGAGAGCACTTGTTATTTGACATTTCCCCACAGCAAGGGTTCCAAAAGTGATCAGGCTTTGCTGAAATAGTTTACTGTAATGACTTAGCCCACTAAATGTGTCTCAAAAATATTTTTTTTTTAAACATTTTTTTTTACAGATGTTGACTTTCTGCATCTCTTGTCGTTCAAGACTAATACTTATATATGCAATTAAGGCCTATGAGATTATAGGCTAACATTTGTAATTCCAGTCACTCCATTGAGACTGTTTTATGGTTTCTCAAAAATGCCTCAATTTGTCTACAGAATTCGGAAGAAAGGAAATTTGACAGCTGCAAACCACTGGTCATAGTTTTGCGCCAAAGAAATGTTTTATTACATCCTGTTAATAATACACGTGTAACCAATTATATTGCCAGGCCACTTAAAAATAATTTGTTCCCTACATATTCCGCAAATAAGTAGATAAGTCATAGCTGAATGGGTAAATAAATAAATATTGAAATGAACAATGTTTTACTAAATATGCATGAACCCCGTTTTGACATATTTATTGTATGTTGTAAACGTCCGAGGCATGGTGATAAATGCATTACATTCATGACATGGGAAAATGTGAGCAAATCATTTTCTGGACCATGTTGCCAACATAAAAGCCTAGTAACATGGTCAAGTTATTCATAATTAATATAGTCTATTTTTGTCATAGTTATGAATATAGGATTTGAGTGACACAACAGACAAATAAGTTAACTTTAAAGGTTATTGCAATGTTTCCTAGATTTTGGCAAACTTGTGTTGCAACTCGTCACGTCAACCAAATAGGCCAAAACAATGCAGGCTGGAGTCGGTGATCTGTGGTGAGAATTAGATCCCTTTATCCGTTTCTCTCTCTCTCTCTTTCCCACTCTCACTCTCTCGCTCCACCCCTCTCTCTCTCTGTCTTTGAGTAAGGGCCTGAACCGTGGTTGAACCCCCTCTCCTGGGACGCCTAGTCGGGCAGATCGTTAGCTGGCTGACCCGCCCTGGGAGCGGGGAGGTAGGGTGGCGTACTTCCTTCGTGCGAGAGCTCAAAGCACAGGGTCCACACCAGAGCTGAATGCACTTTGGCCCTGGTGCCACTCTGTTCACGATCTGCATTCCCAATCATTTACACAGCCCCGGCCTCGGCCCAGGCACAACAGCCCCCAGGAATGCAAGATCACCTCTTAATTTATTCTGTTCACTCGCTCAGTGCTCAGAACTGGCTGTCTCTGGAGCAAGAACCATTCTTACCTGTCCACTTTTCAAAGTCTGCGATCTTAAATAAACAAACAAAATCTCATCGAATATTTATGACTTGTGGAAGCTTTCTGTCTGTGGTCTGTCTGTCGGTGTTGGGATCAGTGCGTAGCCGGAGCATGTGGTACCATATTCAGTCTATAAAGCTACACTGAAGAATATGAACATGAACACATGAACATGAACACACACAGCTCAATGATCAACTGTCAGCCATTTTATTCAACAGCGTGCAATAAATCAACTGTGATTGTTGTGAAAGGAGACTCTTGTAAGGAAAGACAGGAAGCCTGGAGCTTATGGCAACAAGCTTCTGCTCTGGGTGTCGTGAGAGCTAATACAATTTATAAATATGTATTAAGTAAATAAAAGTAGGCAAAACTGTAAGCAAATTAGTTTAGCTCCGTGAGTTTGAAATACATTAATGGCACACTAAGGGGATCAAATTCCACTTATTTCCCCCATCTGGATACTGAGTAAACTTACTTCTTCACCCATAAATATGTGTGACTGGAGAAAAGTAAAGTGCTTCCGAGTGTATCCCTCCCTTCATGGTGTGCACTCATCCTTATCGAAACCTGCTCTGTCTAATCAGCCAAGATTCTTCGCAACTGAAGATGCCTTGCAGGGGCTTGCAGTCATTTGCTTTGCACATAAAATCCAGCATCTGTTTATGGATTTATCATGTGGCTCTTGAATCTGATGCCAGAAGTTTTTTTCTCTCTCTCACCTCTCCCTCTTTACTTGAATTGGGGAGACGTGAAATATTCATTTCCAAATTTCCGATGTCAAAATCCTGGAGATGAAGCAGACGTCGCTTCCTCCATTCGCAGAGACGACAGAAGACTGCAGATACTGGGACTTTTAGCCAGGAGGGCGTCATGGTGAAATTTCCAGGAGCTGGGCGCAGGGCCAGATCTTTCTGAAACGTGACAGTTCTGTGCCTCTGTCTGGAAAAGCCTGCTGTTGCAATTCTCCTCAAATTACCAGAAGAATCACACCATTGCAAGATGAAGACATTAAAACCTTTTTTACAGGAGAGTGCAACCAAATGTACCAAGGTGGAGAGGGGAGAGGTTTCTGTGGTGATTGGAACCTCTAAGGTGAACTCAACATATTTCCATGCATGTACAGCAGCCGTGCACATTCAGCCCAGTGGCGTGGCTAAATGTCAACACGCTGACAGAATTCACTTTATGCAGAGGTAGTTTGCAGAAGTAGCTCTGCACACTGAGTAACCTTGCCTGAGACCTGAAGGGTCGCACTAGCTCCCAGAGGTAACACCAAAGCCTTAGCTTAGCGGGCTACCACATTCTTAAATTGCATGCAGATGATGAAGGAAAGTAATTCAGACCCCTTGACTTTTTCCACATTTTGTTACATTGCAGCCTTATTCTCTTTTTTTTAATCGTCAATCTACACACAACACCCCATAATGACAAAGAGAAAATGGGTTTTTAGAAATGTGCCAATTTTTTCCAAATAAAACACAGAAATACCTTATTTACATAAATATTTAGACCCTTTGCTATGAGATTTGAAATTGAGCTCAGGTGCATCCTATTTCCATTGATTGGACATGATTTGGAAAGGCACACACCTGTCTATATAAAGGTCCCACAGTTGACAGTACATGTCAGGGCAGAAACCAAGCCATGACGTAGAATGAAGAGCACCGGGAAAGGATTTTGCCCGTAGGGATCCGAGACGGGATTGTGTCGAAGCACAGATCTGGGGAAGGGTACCAAAACATTTATGAAGCATTGAGGGTCCCCAAGAACACAGTGGCCTCCATCATTCTTAAATGGAAGAAGTTTGGAACCACCCAGACACTTCTTAGAGCTGGCCTCCCGACCAAACAAAGCAATCAGGGGAGAAGGGCCTTGGTCAAGGAGATGACCAAGACGCCGATGGTCACTGTAACAGAGCTCTATAGTTCCTCTGTGGAGATGGGAGAAACTTCCAGAAGGACAACCATCTCTGCAACACTCCACCAATCAGGCCTTTATGGTAGAGTGGCCAGACGGAAGTCACTCCTCAGTAAAAGGCGCATGACAGCCTGCTTGGAGTTTGCCAAACGCACCTAAAGAATCTCAGACCATGAGAAATAAGATTCTCTGGTTTGATGAAACCAAGATGGGTTTCTCTTTGGCCTGAATGCCAAGCGTCACGTCTGGAGGAAACCTGGCACCATCCTACGGTGAAGCATGGTGGTGTCAGCATGGATGTTTTTCAGCGACAGCGACTGGGAGACTAGACCAGACTAGACCAGGATAGATCCTTGATGAAAACCTGCTCCAGAGTGCTCAGGACCTCAGACTGGGGTGAAGGTTCACCTTCCAACTGTACATCAACCCTAAGCACACAGCCAAGACAATGCAGGAGTGACTTCGGTATAATTTTTTGAATGTCCTTGAGTGGCCCAGCCAGAGCCCAGACTTCAACCCGATTGAACATCTCTGGAGAGACCTTAAAATAGCTGTGCAGCAAATCTCCCCCTCCAACCTGACAGAGCTTGAGAGGATCCGCAGAGAAGAATGGGAGAAACTCCCCAAATGCAGGTGTGCCAAGCTTGTACAGTCATACCCAAGATGTGTCAAGGCTGTAATCGCTGCCAAAGGTGCATCAACGAAGTACTGAGTAAAGGGTCTGAATGTAATATTTCAGTTGTTGGTTTTTAAAATACATTTGGCTGAATAATAATAATAAAAAATGTCTAAAAACTAGTTTTTGGTTTGTCATTATGTACTATATTGTGTGTAGACTGATGAGGGGGAAAATGTCATCAATTTTAGAATAACGCTGTAACGTAACAAACAACGAAAAAGTCAAGGGGTCTGAATGCACTGTGCATGGTCAGTTTGTTGTGAAAACAGAGATCACACAGCTAGCTGTGGATTAGGTTGCTATGGAGAAAGCAGGTCAAATGGAAGTGGGTGTTGTTTTGGAGGTTGTTAAAGCTAACGTTCTGCTGTGTCACATGGTGGTATCTCCATAGATGGGTGCACTGATCGCTGAAACCTAAAGCCTGTCCTGAAATACACAGGACATCCTGCATGTTATTCTTTGGGTGCTGAAATCCATTGTTTTTTTTATAAATCTACATTTTATGTGATGTCGGAGATCCAATTCGCCAACACTAGTTGCCACTCATCGTCATCGTAAATCGTGTTGAGTTTAGTCACCTACTCCAGAGGCTATTAAAAGAGACTGTTAGGAGGATGGAAATAGATAAACCACAAGGAGACAAGGATGAGGTCTGGTGGAGAAAGACGGAGGCAACTATTGAGAGGACAATAAGAGTAGACATAAAAATGTGATGGGCAAGTGAAGGTAAAAAGGCGAGAGAACACTGGTTGACAAGAGAGAGACCACAAAGGACAGAGGGGGGAGTGGAGAAAGGGTGTAAGAGAGAAAGAGAGGACAAAATGAAGGACAAACGATGTTTGTATGATAGTGAGACAAGGACAGAGGATAGTGCGAGAGGGAGGACAGGCGAGGCTAGCAAGAAAGAGAGAGGGAGGACAGGTGAGGCTAGCAAGATGGAGGGAGGCAGTAGGGGCTGTAGAGGTAACTCTCCCCATCTCTCTCTCTCTCTCTCTCTCTCCACATCTTTCCCTCCTTCCTCTCTCGTTGGCAGAGTGCTCCGGGAACACAGTCCTTCCTTGTCAGGCCCCCACGCTCCGTCTTCTGCTTCACAGGTAATTAAATTGATTTCCTGTCTTGTACTCGGCGAGAGAACATGACCCTGCACTCTGAGAGAGCGTGTCGAAAGGCACTACAGGGCTGCTCTCTGCATCATCTGCATCTCTGTGTCCAAGCAGGGGCCCTAAACAAACAAGGGGCCACCCTGGGACCGTAAGGCCCAAGTTATAAGGCCTAAACACACGACAGGTACACAGGCCACCAGCCCTATAAAATGGAGCTAGCCTGGGATGGCAAACTCTGGTTTAAATACAATGAAGATAAATAGAGCTAGCCTTGGGCAGCATACTCCGGCTCATATAGGGTGGCAGGTAGCCTAGAGGTTCAGAGCGTTGAGCCAGTAGCCAAAAGGTTGCTGGTTCAAATCCCAGAGCCAGCTAGGTGAGAAATATGTGGATGTGCCTTGAGCAAGGCACTTAACCCCAATTTCTCCTGTACGTCACCCTGGATAAGAGTGTCATATCATGGAGAAATTGCAGGCCTTAACAAAACAAAGGGAACCAGGCAAGGCAATACTCAGATTGAAAAACAAGGACGTTGTACTTTGAGTTTAGACCTACATCTGAGACAAACACAGGAATATAAAGGACCTTTATCAAACCTAGGTGACATTACTCTAAACTACTCTGGAAGGTCAAGATAATACTAGCTATAATACGTTGAAAGCCATAACTGTTTTATATAATTACTTTATATTCCACAATGATAAGATGAATTTGTGCATAATCCAAACAGGGAATCTTAAAAAAGGATATTTTATAACACTGGGAGCTAAATTCAGCATGCTAAGTAGTGTCAACAGCATGAAAGCCTGCGACTGCCCGGAGCAGGAGCCATCTTGCCCCCTACTGTGAGGAACTTACTCTAGCTATAAATTCCCAGGGTATTTGAACAAAAATGGCCATTTGTTGGAGCATCTCTCCACAAGGCTCCGCTTTATTTGAAGTGTCCTGACATAATGTCTTGATGACACCGTCACAAGAGATAATTACCTCTCTCTTGACAGCCTGCTTACGCGCATGAGAGGAGGTTAGTAGGGTGTAGTGGTCAATGATAAGTGGTAGTCAAGTAAGTATCTCTGGAGTCTACACTGAGTGTAGAAACATTAGTAACACCTTCATAATATTGAGTTGCACCCGTTGGAGGCTCCTCAGAGAAGGAAGGGGAGGACCATCTGCCTCAGTGAATTTCAGAAAAATAAATAAAGTGAAACATTAAAAAAAGTATTCATTTTCAGATAAAACTATATTAAATATATTAAAGTCAACAAAGAATTGATTAAAACACACTGTTTTGCAATGAAAGTCTACAGTGGCCTCAGCAGCACTGTGTAGGGTAGCACCATGGTGTACCAGAGGACAGCTAACTTCTGTCCTCCTCGGGGTACATTGACTTCAATAAAAAACTAGGAGGCTCACGGTTCTCCGGAGGACATCCTCCAACCTATCAGAGCTCTTGCATCATGAACTGACATGTTGTCCACCCAATCAAAGAATCAGAGAATGAATCTAGTACTGAAAGCATAAGTTACAGCTAGCTAGCACTGCAATGCATAGCATGTGGTGAGTAGTGAACTAAAAAAAGAGAGAAAGACAATAGTTAGCTAACTGGCTATGGCTATCCAACACTGGAGCTCTTCCAAGTCAAGATAAGCTTTTGGTTTTATTCATTTATTGCCACTGGGGTCTGCCGGTGTAACTGTTTAACTGCTTGCTATACTGCATGATTGAAGCTGGTTTACGAACACATTAGTGCTACTAATGTAGCTGTGGTGACTATGACCTTAATATGGTGAAAATTATCTAGGCTGTGTGTAGCAGTTAGCTGTTATGCTATGAAAGTTTGGCTTGGAAATGTTTTTCCATCTGGCCACAGGAAACTGTTGTTTTGTGCACTGAAGTCCACAAGCGAAGGGAAAAGGTGAGAAGAGGAGAGAGAATAGATGCGAGAAGGAATTATATATCCAACTAACAAAGTGATCATGTGGCTCATGTGTGGCTGCTAATTTCTCTCAACCTCGTAGGTTAGGTTGTAGCATCTTCATGATGGTACAGGGAAAATCTTACTATCATGTAGTGGCCTAAACCTATCGATGTCACACTGAGCTGGGTGAATGGAATATGGACGACAGTCAAATCGGTAACATACACGTGTTCAGCAGATGTTATTGTGGTTGTTGCGAAATGCTTGTGTTTCTAGCTCCAACAGTGCAGTAATATCTAACAATACCCACACATCTAAAGTAAAGGAATATGTCATTACCTGGATGAGTAATGTCAAAGCGGCATAGACTAAGATACAATAGAATACAGTATATACTGTAGCAGGATCAAGGGTGTGGGGTTTCCACGTCACCAAGTTCAATAACACAGGCACCAGTAGCACAAATAGAATGCAAAAGGGAAATTTATTAGGGATTTTCTTACACTGGGGAAGAGGGGGAAATGCACCAATCACCTCACAGTCCACAAGCCGTTCTCATTGTCTGTTCTGTTTTCCAGGGGTAATCCTCACACTCGGGTCCTCAGCCAATCCGGGACACAAGGGGGGTAATCCAACAGTCCAGGTCACAACGTGTGCCCTCACGGCTATTGCCCTCCTCATACCTTGCTTGGTTCGCTATACCTCTGCCCCTTTGTGCAGGCTGCTCCCTACTTTATAGCCAAGCAATCCCTGGCTTAACGATTTCCAGTCTTGCCTCGTCGGGGCAGGAAGTCCATATAAGGCTTGGGGTGGAGCCAGCAATCTGCAATATCTCTCTCCTCACGATGGAGGTTCCGGACCGTGGACCGTCGATGGAGGTTCCGGACCGTGAATCGTCGATGGAGGTTCCGGACCGTGGACTGTCGTTGGAGGTTCCGGACCATGAAATGTCGCCGGAAGCTCTGGACTGGGAACTGTCGCGGGAAGCTCTGGACTAGGAACCGTCACCGGAAGCTCTGGACTGGGAACCGTACCCGGAAGCTTGGTGCGTGGGGCCGGCACTGGTGGTTCCGGGCTGGTGACACTCATCTCAGGGCGAGCGCGAGGAGCAGGAACAGGACTCACCTGACTGGGAAATCGCACTTGAGGGCGAGCAGGCACAGGACGTACCGGACTATGGAGACGTACTGGAGACCTGGTGCGTATAGCCAGCATCAATGGTACCGGAACTTCAACACACTTTGCACGGCAAGTGCGATGAGCTGGCACAGGACGTACTGGGCTGTGAAGGTGCACTGGAGACCTGGTGTGTATAGCCGGCATCAATAATTCCGGAACTTTAACACACTTCTCAGGACGAGTACGGGGAGCTGACTCAGGTGGCACCAAACTGACAACACGTTCCATAGGGCAAAATCTGTGCATCCTCCACCAACTCCACAACTCTCCCATTTCTCTCTCCTGCAAATTCTCCCTCTTTTCCCAGACTGGCTCTGGGTCACTCCTTGGCTCCGCTGACTGCTCTATGTGTCCCCCCAAAAAATGTTCTTGGGGTTTCTGTGGCCTTCCTCCCCAACTTTGTCGCTGTCCCTCCTTCGCTGCTTCCGCCTGCTTCCATGGCCGGCTCTTGTCTGCTGCCATTATTCTGTCCCAAGTCCAGGATGCCATCTCCTCCCGGGCACTCTGCTTGGTCCTTTGTTGATGGGATATTCTGTCACGTTCGCTGAAATGAATATCGGAGGCGTAGAGTTCCACATATTTATTAAACAATAAAGTGAAACTTTAGCAAAGACAAAACAAATAAAGAATAAACGAAACATGATGCACAATGCAGTGCTAACAGGCAACTAAACATAAACATAAACATAAACAATATCCCATAACCCACAGCTGGAAAAAATTCTACTTAAGTATGATCCACAATTAGAGACAAGGATAACCAGCTGCCTCTAATTGGGAATCATACAAATCACCAACATAGAAAATAAACCTAGAATCCCACATAGAAAATATAAACTAGAACAACCCCCAAGTCACGCCCTGACCTACTCTACCATAGAAAATAAAAGCTACTATGGTCAGGACTTGACTAATGATGTCAATTAGCCTATCAGAAGCTTCTAAAGCATGACATAATTTTCTGGAATGTTCCAAGCTGTTTAAAGGCACAGTTAACTTAGTGTATGTAAACTTCTGACCCACTGAAATTGTTATACAGTGAATTATAAGTGAAATAATCTGACTGTAAACAATTGTTAGACAAATGAATTGTGTCATGCATAAAGTAGATGTCCTAACCAACTTGCCAAAACTATAGTTTGTTAACAAGAAATTTGTGGAGTGGTTGAAAAACAAGTTTTAATGACTCCGACCTAAGTGTCTGTAAAAGTTCTGACTTCAACTGTAAATCTTTTGTATTACCCATTCACCCTCTGAATGGCACATTTCACAGCTTAAAAATCTTTATTTAATGGATTTAACAGGTGACATCAATAAGGTGATCACAGCTTTCACCTGGATTCACCTGGTCAGTCTATGTCATGAAAGAGCAGGTGTTCTACAGACCTAGCACCAGAACGAATCAGTTGGATGGGCATTTCATTTCCATAGGCCTGCCCATTTCTTCACAGGACCTTCTATGTGCGCACACGCTTGCACACATTTTTTTAATGGCTGTAATGATAAACAACTATTGTCTTGTACACAGTGTATTTATGTGTGCTTAGGAGTTCAAGAAAACGGTCATAACATATCATTAGACTTCCTGACCTTACAGTCATAACAACTGACATAATAGTGTTACATGGAGTCAATTCACGCAACTGTTTGAGCTAATGTAGGAATCTACTACTTCTTCCAGGCAGTTTCACCTCATAGGTAGATGCTTCCAGTAGTTGTTATGTACGTTTTATGTCAGGTTATAAAGCATTATGTCAGTCAAACATTTCCCAGCATTCTACACAGAGCTTACCCAATAGAGGCAGAGGCAAAAATCACATTTGGTCACTGCCGACGGTGCCGCCCAACATCTCTACCCACCCCCAGAGACTCGATGTGGACTTAGCCATTTCCCTGGCCTAACGACCCCACCATTAACAAGCAATTGAGACGAGGCAATAGAAATCTGTGGCTCGCGCTCTGCATTCATTACAGGTAAGTGCGTGGTGTGAGAGATGAAGTAGCACACTGAGAGAGAAGCAGTCCATGGCAGCTCCATCTCCCACCAGGATTTAAATGGGTAAATCAAACCCGAGACGCTGCCCGCCACCACAGAGCCCTCACAGAATCTCTCTTCCCACACTATGTAAATGAGGACTTCGACCCAAATCAAATTCCCGACCCGTTCGTTAATTGCAAATTACAGACCCCGGCACCCCAATCAACAGCCTTTTAAAGGCAGATTTCAGACTCATTTTTGCAGTCGACGGGGGGAAGAAGACTGAATCGTCTGGGTTGTTGAAGCACAATACGTGATTGGAGAAGGGGTTTGGATTCCGGGGTTTGGCGGTCTGTCTAAATGGTTATAGCGAGTGGACAACAGTGTGTGCTATCGCTGACATGGACAGGAGAAGTGGCTTTTGCTGCAAATTGGAGGATTATGAAGACGTGGTGCCTTGTGCCAGAGAACGTGGGACTGTCATCTCCTCCGATAGCAAAGGCAATTGCCTCTCTATAAGGAGCCAGTTGTCTTATTACCGCATTAAAATGGGTGAGAACGCCAGCAATCTTCCCCATACATTAATATTACATGACAGGCGAGAAGACATCAGTTTGTTAAATGCAAATCTCCCTGGCGTTCCTTCGTGTCTCCATCATTGTTTTGTCAAGTGCCCCCAGGCCCAAACACAGAAAATGAGCCCCAATTGAAATTCTTTCTCTGTTTTTCATTCCTCAGCTGTTTTCTCAAAACTGTGCGAGAGTGTGTGTGATGATTAAAAAATGTCTATGAATGTTGAAAGGTGAGCTCTGTTTCCTCGCAATCAGTGTCTTGTGTCTCCTAAGTGGTTGTGTCTGGTGGCTCTATAACAGCACAGTGATACTCAGAGTTTCTCTGTGCCTGTTCCTAGTCAGTTAAATAACTGGCCCTGTAAAAACACTCAATTTGGTCTATAACATGTGTACACACAATCACCTACGATTAATGACATGCACACACACACACACTCAAACACAACCATAACTCACACACAAATATTCACAAACATTCTGTGGCCACACACGTGAAAAACGCATACACTCACACTTTTACTGAGAGCATCTCCACAAATACACACACACTCTCTCTCTGTCTCTCTCACACAGACACACACACACACAGACACACACACAGTGACACATGGACACTTCCCTTAGAGAATGAGGTAGGAGGGGAGAGAGAGCTGTGAATGAAGCGATATTGTAACCTCCACCTATACAGCACCTCCCCACTGTGAGTTCAGCCAATGAATTATCCTCTCCAATAAATCCTGTTTGGGGGATAATCCTTTTCCCATCTTCTGGACAGACACTTTCAGTAATGAAATGGCCCGGGGGCTGTCCCTGTCACCCATTCCAAAGCAAGCCCTCTAACACCAGCCGGCCTCAGGGGAAGGGCTTACCATGTGGGTTCAAAACGACTCAACCCCTGATCAGCCCCCCTCCCCTCTGCTTGGCACCTCCTCCCGCGAAAGCCGCTCCAGACTCAACCTAACTTCAGATCTGCTTTTCACCTTTTCACCCACTGTGCTGTTCCAATCCCAAGGAGCTTCCCACCTCCAAGCTTTCTTTCGGTCAGGCTCCCTCCCTCTCTCTCCCGAATCTCCTGTAGAAGACTGCCCTCCCGTGCGGGCAGCACAGCACAAGCCTGGAACCACGCTCTGGCAATTTCCCCTCTTCCACGATTTCTCAGAGCCTGGGCAAACATTACACAAATGCTGTGAAGCCGTAATTAGTTGGCTTGCTGAGTTGTATCCCCTCCATTTCCCCAAAGCACCAACTCACCCAGGTTCTGGTTCCTGTTCTGCGGGGAAGCTGGGGAGTTGGCTACATTGGTGTCGAGTGGCAGGATGACTACCGGAGCCCTGCCCATACGCAGAGGAAGGAAGGTGTAAATGACATCTATGGAAACCCAACATGAGCATCTCTACTTCCAAAATGGCACCCTATTCCTAGCCCATAGGGCTAATAGTGCACTATGTTGGGAATAGGGTGCCATTTGAGACAGAGCCATGGACTAAGCAGTGTAGAATCAAGGCTAATAAAACCAGCCAGGGTTTTAGACAGACTCAGTCAGCTCAAGTGGTTGGTTCTACTAGTCAAACAGGGGAGGACTAGTAAACAACTATGATTAACATCATTCATGTTTTAATATCCTCACTTTTTACCCCGTTTTAACATTTTAAAGTGTATATTCCATGTAACTGTAACATATGTACAGGACCTCACACTGCTTGCTTAGCGAGTACCGCTTCCTCCTGATTCTGCTCATACAAAGGCTCAAACCCAGGACCTCTGACTTGCAAACACACGTGACCGCCCTCCTGAAGCATCTTACCCAGTCTCGCCACCGAAAAGCTAGTTATTCGGCAACACAAGTGGAGACACTTCAGGCTAAGGAGTGAGTTTCACGGATCCCGATCTGCTACACTTACATTTATATAAAGCATCTATCCATCTGACTAGCTATGGTACCTAGCCATCTACCCACTAATCCAAGCATCCCATCGTCTCCGCGCTATAAAAGCTAAAAGTGAATTCCCCTATTTCTTGAGGACTTACATAATTATAACATGCTATAGTACCTAGTACCACCTCCACATCACAGATTGGGTTGTCTCTTTACTCCCACTCCTCCTCCTCTGATGCCAGGCAGGGGCTGCTCACCCCCCATCGCTCATCCATAGACACCTGGCTGATGGGGAGGCTGGCCTGGAAGGCAGCGCTCAAATCTCCACTCATCCGCCAGGCATGTTAAATGGTGCCAGGTGAGAAGCATAGGTCAATAACTGTCTGCAATTCATAATACACACAGACACTCACACCCACACAGGCGTATCAATCTTCACCAGCAAAATGGTCCTCACATTTTGGGCTACTTTCCTACAACTAGAATCCTTGAAACAAAGTGTCCTCCCCGTCCCTATTTCGCCAAAAACGAAGTGATTGGGTCCGGAGAAATAAAAAACGCTCAAATTCATAGACAGAGCAACGGATGCAAGGACTGGTGATATCAAATGTATAGTTTTAGCCATGTTTTGAGGCTATACAGTGCTTTTGTTTGTGTGCGTTTTGCCCTGTGCGCCACACGGTGAAGTCATTTACAATATTGAATAGCTACCCATGTGTTTAGGCTGGAGACTAAAGCTTACTGTATGATTCCCAGTTGAATCAGTTTGCATTTATTATGACAACATTTTGTGACATTTCTGTCGTTTTGGGAAACTTTCTTAAAGCTATAATCCTTAATTGAAACATTAAACGGTTTTCCCTGCTCATTTTTCGCAAAAATACCAAATGGATGGGGCTGGTGAGACATGACCACTCTCAAATTCACAAGCAGACCTATGGATGCAAGGACTGACAATCCATGATAACACATGTATAGTTGTAACTATGTTTTAAGGTTATACAGTATTTCTTTAAACCCCCCTGACATTTAGAGTATTTAATAGCTCCCTGTGTGTCTATGCTAGAGACTAAAGCTCACTGTATGCTTCCCAGTCGAAACAACTTGCTCTTATATTATAATGATATTTGTGACAGTTTTGTTAGGTTTGCTGTTCGGGAGGGTTTTTCGGCTGTTCAAGCACACGCAATGTTTTCTTGAGGCTTGTCGAAGTTTGGTAGCTGAAGTCTACACCCCTTTTTGTCGGTTATTGGTCAACAGTAGGGATCCTTCAATTAAGTGTTTGTTGTCATTCAATGACAGACAACTACTTTTCATGCACATGTTTTACTTTAACAACTGAATTAGATGTTAAATTCTGTGACTAAAACCTCCTTCGACAAAAACTTCAGCATTTATAACAGATTTCTTGAGTTATCTTAGATTAATTCGGACTATTTTGATGAAGTGTACTGGCCATGTTGTTGTTGCGGCATTTCCAGAAGAACAAACAGTAAAATATACCGTTTCGTGCCGTGGCAGCAGCTCAATGCCTTCTGTCTGCCGATATAAAGCTTGCGCCTATTCCATAACATGAGGCTTGTGAGAACAGTGTTTTTCTGAAAATGAGAGGATCCGGACAAGAAAATTGTCACAACTTCGTCTGTAAAACCCAAACCGCCGAGTCATAATAGGTGGTGAAAACGTGAAGTTGATCGATCCCCGTCAAGGAAGGAACTGATTTTTTATCTAACAGTAAAACTTTCTTAGGATGACTATAAAAATGTGTTCAATTCTTGCACATTTTCAAATAAGCATTTTATTTCAACACTGTCTGTTCAGGCAAATTTGACAAACTGCTAAACTCTTGTACATACCCCTTGTGAGGAAGGCCCCCAATGGCCTGCTTCTATCTAATATGTAAACACAGCCTCACAACAAACTTGAGCTGCTGTCTCTCTGTGTGTGATGAGCTCCCAAAGACTAAAATAAGATAAATATCTGTTTTTGAGTACACTTGAAATATTCAGCATCCAATACGAACTGTCTTGATTGTATGAAGAGGTAACTCCATTGAACATTTAGTAGAAACATGGAAATGAACTACAATGACCACAATGACTCTCAGAAATGGATCAGAGAGGAAGAGGCGGTCCAAAATAAGCACAATGGGTTTCTATAGGCTTATTTTGGACCTAAGCTTGTCGCCTGCCTTCCAACCTTTGGGACAACGACTTCCATCATTAGGGAATAGACATGCGTAACTTATTATACAGATTTCATATTATTATACATTTTACAGATCTCTGGACGAATATACTTTCACACCTGCTACGTTAGGTTGGATGTACAGTACACAAACCGCATAGACCACATGAGAGAGCAACATACACAACACAACAATGAGAGGGACAGAGAGAGTTTGTGAAAGTATACCTTATCTACTTTGAAGAACTAGTGAAATGATTTTGTCAGACAGCTCTGCAGCACACTTAAGAATGCTAGCTAAATAGGATTACTAAAGACAGTACAGTATGTGGAGTACATAATGTTGGATGGCCTGGCTGGCTGACTGCTACTGCCTGAGCAGAGATGAGATGATTACCTTAAGGAATGAAAAATAATAATTTCATCAATAAAAATGAAGTAATATACACAACTGAAATATTGTATTATTTCCTATTTTTCTATAGATGTCTATCTACCCAGTGTGGACCTGGAGAGACAATGGAATATTTTTTTTAAATTGACAATTGAATGTTCACTATTTTTGGCTTTGGAATTTCCTTTAAAATACGATGAAATCATTGTAACGTCATTATTTCATAATGCATTTCATGTTAAAAAAAATATATATATAATAATCGAAAGTGAAAAAAAAAGACATTCAGAATCAAACCGAAACCGAACTGACCCCAAAAAGCACTAATTGCTCGGCACTACCATTTGGCCAATTTAACGTTTGACAAGTCTGGCCAGCTACTGTAAATGTCACTTAGCACTACCATTTAGCCAATTTAACATTTGACAAGCCTAGCCAGCTACTGTAAATGTCACGTAGCACTACCATTTGGCCAATTTAACATTTGACAAGTCTGGCCAGCTACTGTAAATGTCACTTAGCACTACCATTTAGCCAATTTAACATTTAACAAGCCTAGCCAGCTACTGTAAATGTCACGTAGCACTACCATTTAGCCAATTTAATGTTTGACAAGCCTAGCCAGCTACTGTAAATGTCACGTAGCACTACCATTTGGCCAATTTAACATTTGACAAGTCTGGCCAGCTACTGTAAATGTCACTTAGCACTACCATTTAGCCAATTTAACGTTAACTATAAATGTAAATTTGCCTGTTTCATTAGCTATCTCTCTGTCCGTGAATTACATTTTTTAATCATGTTTAGAAATTGAAATTATTGTATGTCTCGTTTCAAGTAGCTAGCTGCAGGCTTAAGGAAACATTGAATCATATACTTTGCATAGAAACCCAAATAAAATCATGTAGCTGGAAAGATGTTTCATGTATGCTATAATGAAGAATTTAAAACTACAGCTGCACATGCATATTAGCCAACATAGAATATCCTACACATATAGCACACCTTGCAATACATTCTTCTCTAAAAAGCTGGGCAAATGTATATAATGTTCTCTGCAGTTACATTTTTAAAAATAAATACACCTGCCCATTACCATGGTGGACATGCATAATGCTGGATACACTGGAATATAAGGTATGGCAAATCTTACAGTCGGCAGGATTATATAAAAAGCGGCTGGGAAATGAGTGTTTGTGTTCAGTGAGTGTGATTATATAGGTGGTTTAAATGATTCGCCTAATTTTCCTACTAACCTTCTAAAAGTTGACCGTGACAAATTCTTGCCAATCCATTACTCTACTACTAACTATGATGACATGTTTTCTATAATGTACATTTCATGCATGTGCATTCAAACAAAGAACACCATCACTTTTAGTGTTTCACAATTGATTGATTATGCAGACAAATAGCAAATGTGTCTCGGGCAGTATTTGAAGTGTCTATATATAGTGTAACTTACCATTTAAGTGCCGTGGGGGGCAGAATATTACAACGTTGCAGTCCGGAAATAAGATCTTTACCATCTATGCCAAAAGCCTACTGATGGAGACAGTAGAACTGACATCAATGCATGCTTCAGTATTCCCCCCTCTCTCTAGGAGCATTCGTTTGCCCAGGTCCCTTAGGTGTATCAAAATGTAGCCAATCAATGTATAGAAAACTCAGAAAGATAGTAAACCCATGTTGTGTAACGCACAAGAAGGTTCCTCGCCATTTTAGTAGCCGCACATCTAGAATTTCCCAACATCTTTGCTGGAACCAGTTGTTTTCCAGAATTAAGAGTGTACCGCCAATACCAGGTTAGTTGAATCATCTATGCCTGAACTCTTAATGTCCAGTAATGGATACCAAAAATCTTTGGTTATATCACATAATCTGGTGTACAATCTGTAGCTAACTCCAACTAGGCCTATTGACAGCGATAATGTACATTTCTTATTTGTCTGTATGAATGGAATGGAATTAAAGCTAATAGAGTCATGTTGATGACTCTATTAGCTTTACAATACATGTCCCATTGATGTCCTATTTACAATACAAGTCCAATACATGTCCTATTAATTTTTGTAGTCTTTAATTATTACTTGGAATAGTGATAGCTAAAGCTCCCTGTCCCGGAATGACATGCTAATGATACAGCTACTGTATATGCTCCTGCTAGCTTGCAACAGGTCCACTTGTTGTAGCTAGCTAGCTACTTTGCTAAGTTTGCTACATTCTAAAGTAAAGTAAAGTAAAGTTGGGAGTTATTTTACAGCTTGTATTGATGGTATCATGTTTCTATAACTAAATAGATTACAAATATAAAAATAGATTTAATCAACCCATAGTAGTTTGTCAGACCGAGCTGTCACCAGCTGTGTTTAGTACCAATACGGAGAACGTGAATGGCAGATGTGATCAGCAGAAATGATCTTGTTTCATTATTGTTCAGTGAGCCCTGGCATCATAACACCTTTTCAAGATATAGACACGCTTATTAAGCATTACTTAGCAATCGGACAGCAACCCTAGTAGTGTGCACATCCTTTCATTCAATGGACTACTACATTTATTATCTTCCCTGGAATACAGGGCACTTTGATTGTGGTATCCATAACTCCTGTTCCCTCTCGTCTTTAACCTGTTTCCCCTGTTAATTAGAGCGAGGCAAACTGGTTGTCAATTAGCCTGTTGTTTGGGCTTTGATATCCATGCATTTCTTAGGCCACAGACCTTCCTCCCCCCTCTCCTATCCTTCCTGCCCCCTCTCCTATCCTTCCTCCCTGCTCCCAGTGAAGCGCAGGGAATGTTAATCTTTGAAATGTGCTAATGTTTTCAATTAATTGGCATCATTAGTAAAATGGTCGACCCACCGTGTGCAAAAGAAATGATAAATGGGCAGGTGGAAACAGCCGAGGATCTTTGTGTTCTCTACCAGGATGATGTCCATCACAAAACATGGATCTGGAATGATACGGGTTTAGTCCCACAAATAAGGCAGATTTTGTAATCTGCCATTGAACATGGCAAATCAAATCAAATCAAATGTTATTTGTCACATACACATGGTTTGCAGATGTTTAATGCGAGTGTAGCGAAATGCTTGTGCTTCTAGTTCCGACCGTGCAGTAATATCTAACAAGGAATCAAACAATTTCACAACAACTACATTATACACACAAGTGTAAAGGAATGAATAAGAATATGTACCTGAAAATACATGGATGAGCAATGGCCAAACGGCATAGACAAGATGCAGTAGATGGTATAGAGTACAGTATATACATTTGAGTTGAGTAATGTAAGGTATGTAAACATTATATAAAGTGGCATTGTTTAAAGTGGCTAGTGATACATTTATTACATCCAATGTTTAATTATTAAAGTGGCTAGAGATCTGAGTCAGTATGTTGGCAGCAGCCACTCAATGTATGTGATGGCTGTTTAACAGTCTGATGGCCTTGAGATAGAAGCTGTTTTTTCAGTCTCTCGGTTCCAGCTTCGATGAACCTGTACTGACCTCGCCTTCTGGATGATAGCGGGGTGAACAGGCAGTGGCTCGGGGGGGCTGTTGTCCTTGATGATCTTTTTGTCATTCCTGTGACATCAGGTGGTGTAGGTGTCCTGGAGGGCAAGTATTTTGCCCCCCGGTGATGCGTTGCGCAGACCTCACTACCCTCTGGAGAGCCTTACGGTTGTGGGTGGAGCAATGTAAGAAATAATACATGACGGAAGAAATACTGCATAGTTTCCTGGGAACGCGAAGCGAGACGGCCAGCTCTGTCGGCGCCGGATGTCCATCGGAAGTCCATTGCATTGTCGCTATTGACGTCATTTGGTCAATTCCGTGTTGACTTTTCGAGAGATTTTAACGGAGTAACCGTTAACATAAAGGACATCGACTCTAGGGGGTTATTGGGGGGGGGGAATAACTCATGTGGCATGGATCGTGCTCATCTATGCAAAATGAAAACGACTTAGGCAAACAATGTCAAGCAAAAGAACCAATAAGTGGAACTTGATCATTCTCACAGTGATAGAACAAGTTGGGTGCCTTAGTATCATTTGTTTTCTTACCCAAGGAAAGTATTGATGCTGAACTAAAATAATGATTTAAATCCCCTAAAAAAATCCAGGAGGAGGAAAGAAGGTGCATGGGAAACTGTTTGAAATGGTGCAGGTCTGCGGATAATGAGACTCTAGCCATATGAACATGTTTACATGCTTAAATTAATTAGTAGGAAATACCATTCGATTATAATCAGAATGTGCACAGAGCTGAAAAGTTGAACTACCTTGTTGGTTTTGGTCCACATCAATGACTTAACTAATTAATTGTATCTATTAATATTTATGCATGGAGAAATGATTCATTAATGAAATGTCAATTGAATAGATATCTTTCCTCCATTTCATCTTGACGTGATAGAGTTTTGACAGCCTTCCTCCCAAAGTCACTCCTGCAGTGTTCTGAACAGTTTGCTCATGAATATTGAAATGCATACCCAGATCCCGGAAGCTCAGAAAATGTGACTTATATCACTGTATGTGAGTTATATAACCACTTTTCCCAGCCCATCAAGTGTATATCAATTGCTCACAGTTTTAGACATAAGATCTAAAGAGGTACATTTTTCTTCCAGCATCTCAAATCCCTCTTAGGTGCATAAAGTACTTCAATTCAACTCGAAGGAATAAGTGACTCCATGTCCAGATATTCACCTTTACGACCATAGTAAGCATTGTGTGCATGTGAGATTAGCGTTTTATAGCATGCAGCATTTAGCTAAATGTATTAAATGAATAGTTTTAACCTGGATTTGAATTAGCCACGGACTCTTACATGACTTTACTTTAGTCGCTATTCTCGTAGTGACTACAACAACTTCACAGTCATCCTAAATCTTTTCAAAATGGTTACTAGTTGCATTTTTTTTTTTTATATTTAAAAAAAAAAATTTTTATACCTCTATAAGGCACAGCCCACTCACTTATTGGCCTAAAGACACATTGGTTCCCTCATACCTTGTGTCTCATAGCAGCACGTGGCAAAGAGTTTCCCAATTAAACTCTCCCCTTTATCTGACTGTCAAATCTATCTCGACTAATGTTGTCCTGCTGCTTGGTGGTTCATTTGATACGGGGAACATTAGTTGTTTTCTTTTAATCATGATCGAGCGCGGAGAAGTCATTAACCATCTCACCCCCCCTGCCCTCTGGCATGTTGTTACATACTGTATATCTATTTGATCTCTTTTTTCCTTTGTGTTTCGTATTAATGTTGTGTTTTCCTTTGAAATAACAAACGCTTAGAAGCAAGAGAGCTATAGAAGATACCCGACACAGCAGGCATATATATTATACATACAGATGAATACTCACGTCGTTATTTGTAATTCTGTTCTCAACCATGAAGGTTAAATAGTAACCCTATCCTTGTATCTATTCACAGATTAATCAGATGTTCTATCGCTGCAGACTTTTGTAAATGAACCCGTGGAAACCGGAGCCTTAAATCATTATGAGAGGAAAAGCGACAGTAGTGTGATATTGTTTTATTAAACGTGGAATTAGAGACTATAGCAGAGCAGTAATATCTCTTCATGAGATCCGGTGAATGTGTGTGTCTGTATCCTTTGTTTTCTTGCCCAATAATGAGCTGGCCTGGGCCAACGCACCCAGGAGAAAATGTGTGCATCCCAAATGGCACCCTATTCCCTACATAGGGCTCTGGCACCCTATTGCTCATAGTACTCTGGTCAAAATTACATAGGGAGTAGGGTGCCATTTGGGATGCACCCCCAAAAACATGAAAGCATTAAATACTGCTTACTATTTAAGTGTTGCCAGTGCTCTTTCCAGGGTGCCAGTATAGGTACAGTTGTGGGCTTTCAATTCATCCTGGGCTAGTGCTGACAGTGCAGGCTATTAGACCTACCTATACAGTAGCTGTATAGAGGGGTTAAGTGTGAGAGAGAATGCAATAGTTGGGCCTAAACTATACATCACAGTGGCATTAAAGTTTCTGGGTAACTACTGTATATGAGAGAAGGCTAGGCATGTTAGTTATTTGGTAGCATTACCATTATTATATGCTTTCCCTAAAATGTCCCCCAAAAGTTCTCATCCCTAAATGTACTTAATGAGGTTGTTACAGTGCAATTATATACGTTATTCCAATGGTACTTGACATCTAAGTAAAGTACAGTAAAGAACGACCTAGGGGAGCATATCAAGGGAGAAGGAGAGAATGGATGAGACAGACAGGAAAGGGAAAATTGGGAGAGATATCAGCCTCCGCAAGGAACATTTTGAGCTCCCAGGGTAACAGGCAAACATGTGAGTGAAATGCTTTGCTCCCCGCAAGCCACTGGGTACAAACATTAAGGGGTCATGCTTCTTTGGTAGGCAATGGTTTAGCAGAATTTGAGGGACTATTTTCAAAAAACAACATATAAAAAAAGTTTTGTTTTTGTTGCCACCATGAATGGCAACCATGAAAGTGGCAAACGCATTTTTTTCCCTGTCTTGCAACAAGCATACTTGTATTAGGGGTATTCGCTTACGCGGTAAAATAAGGGTTAAATAAGAGAGAGAGAGAGAGAGAGAGAGAGAGAGAGAGAGAGAGAGAGAGAGAGAGAGAGAGAGAGAGAAATATCCTGATAGAGAGAGAGAGATAAATAGAAAACACATTTTCCTGAGAGAGAGAGATAAATAGAAACCAAATTTTCCTGAAGAGAGAGAGAGAGAGAGAGGGGGGGGGGGTGAGAAAGAGAGAGAGTGTGTGTTTGTAACCATTTATAATGTTGCAGCAATGCTCCCCTCGGTCTCCCTCTATGTGTGACTCCTCTGCTGTGAGTGTAGCCTTGAGGGAAATGCCAGACAAGGACAGAGTTTGTGCTGCCGCTGATGCATCGGCGGGGGAGATGCATCTTATAGCGCAGCGTGCTAAATGACAAAATTATATCTCATCAGAGAGCCACCCTGTGTGTGTGTGTGTGTGTGTGTGTGTGTGTGTGTGTGTGTGTGTGTGTGTGTGTGTGTGTGTGTGTGTGTGTGTGTGTGTGTGTGTGTGTGTGTGTGTGTGTGTGTGTGTGTGTGTGTAAGAGAGAAATTGTGTTTTGGCGCCTTACCTCCTATGGTTCTAAATGGAAGCACAGTATTATACGTTGTGATTTCAGCCTTTGGCTTGATAGTGTGTAGTGTTGTGTTGTGTCATTGTCCTAAATACACTACATTATCAAAAGTTTGTGGACACCTGTGGACATCTCATTCCAGAATCATGGGCATTAATATGGAGTTGCTCCCCCCTTTGCTGCTATAACAGCCTCCACTCTTCTGAAAAGGCTTTCCACTAGATGTTGGAACATTACTGCGTGGACTTGCTTCTATTCAGCCACAAGAGCATTTGTGAGGTCGGGCACTGATGTTGGGCAATTAGGCCTGACTCGCAGTCGGCGTTCCAATTCATCCCAAAGGTGTTCGATGGAGTTCAGGGCTCTGTGCAGGCCAGTCAAGTTCTTCCACAGCAATCTCGACAAACCATTTCTCTATGGACCTCGCTTTGTGCAAGTGGGAATTCTCATGCTGAACCAGGAAAGGGCCTTCCCCAAACTGTTGCCACAAGGTTGGAAGCACAAAATCATCTACAATATCATTTTGTGCTGCTCGGCCATGGAAACCCATTTCATGAAGCTCCTGATGAACAGTTCTTGTGCTGACGTTGCTTCCATAGGCAGTTAAGAACCTGGCAGTGAGTGTTGCAACCGAAGACAGACGATTTTTACACACTTCAGCACTTCGCGGTCCCGTTCTGTGAGCTTGTGTGGACTACCACTTTGCAGCTGAGCTGCTGTTGCTCCTAGACGTTTTCACTTCACAATAACAGCACTTACAGTTGACCGGGGCAGCACTAGTAGGACAGAAATGTAACAAACTGACTTGTTGGAAAGGTGGTATCCTATGACGGAGCCACGTTGAAAGTCACTGAGCTCTTTTAGTAAGGCCATTCTACTGCCAATGTTTGGCTAAGGAGATTGTATGGCTGTGTACTCGACTTTATACACCTGTCAGCAATGGGTGTGGCTGAAATAGCCAAATCCACTCATTTGAAGGGGTGTCCACATACTTTTGTATATATAGAAGTTATTTAATATGCCCAAAATATTCTACCCTCTGGATGAATAGGCCTCTGCTTATAGACCAGCATCACCAAGCACTAGGGAGGTGGATGGGGAGGTGGATGGTGGGGGAGGAGGATTCAAAGAGCACGCCCACGGAGCAATGGCCAAAGGTAGTAGGGGGTGAACAAAGTACAAATAAAGCTTTTAATACGTTAACTATTGACCGGTTGGCTGAAAAAACTGCAGAGTATTGGCAGGCCAGGAATCCCACTGAAGGGACTCCATAATGAAGCTGGTCAATGTTAAGCTGTCCACAATCAATCGCACATAACAGTTAATTACAGCTGGGGCCATTTCTGAAGCGGGAGAAAGAGAGAGGCCAAACACACAGAGGTGGAGACGGTAGGAGAGGCATAGAGCTGGCTTAGTTAAGTTGAGGATCGAGGAGGGAGAAGTATCGAGCGACTTCCGTAGGACGTATGAAAATGAAATACGGCGAGCGGTTGTGTGAAGGCATCTCTCATTAGACTCAGCATCCGAGGGTGTCAGTTTCTCCCTGCTAATAAAGCAGAGGCGTGCATGCTGGCGCCCGCAGCGCCAGTTAACGCCCCCCTCACTCGGCGCACAGCGCTGGCCCCGTCTTATTAAGAAACTCGAAATGGAATGGGGTTGAAAGAAGGAGATGGATGACAATTGCTTGTTGTATCATCCTCACAGAGCAATATTGTTTTCTTCCTTTCTGGCTTGCTTGCACCTTACTGAGTAGCACAGGCTTCTTACGGCAACCATACCTTGTTTAACGAGCAAAACTTCACAGAGTGCTTTAGGCCATAGGCTACTACTATAAGATACTGTGTGCGATAGAAACACAGAGCATAATTTGGGCACATTCTTGCACGTTTTTGTTAAAAACTGGTAGACTTTTGTTTGATTTTGTTTCTCAGAAAGCTAGTCAACCTTACCACAATACAATATATGGCACATTACTTTAGTTTAGTTGTCTAATGGAAACAGATGTATTGTATAATTAGGCTTGGTTAAAAAATAGTCAACCTTAACGATAAAGGGTCTATGTGTCTACTGACTTCCCAACCTACAGCTTTGGTGACCCCGGCGTGATGTGTTTTGCAGAACAGTCTGGAATAAATAAATAACTTTGGAAGTACGGCCCATCACACAGGTAACAGTTTTCGAAACTCATTGTTAATGGGTAGCGGGGAGTGAACAATCAGTGGGTTTGACCAGTGGGTTCTGTAACATCAGTGGGTGTGGCCAGGGGGTTGTGTACCATCAGTGGGTGTGGCCAAGGGGTTGTGGACCAACCATCAGTAGCCGTGCTGCTGAGACAACGGTTGGTTGATATCAGCTAATGGCTGCAGAGCCCAAGTCTCCAGCCTGTGTCTGTCTCTCTCCCACGATGCTAGGGCTAATGGATTTACTTGAAATGGTGCAGGCATTTATTACCACGTGTAACTGAACGCAATGATTATCATTGTTGTGTAATGTGATTTTAATGCGGCGGCGATGGTTATGTATAAGACCTAATGACTTGCCTCGCGGGGGTACGGGTGCAGGCAGAGGAAAAAAAGATAGAAATGTGATTGAGATTTCTCCCTCTTTTCATTTGACATATAAATAAAGACGTTTAATTAAAAGTGTTCCTTCGGCAGCTTGTTTTTCCAAATAAGCAGCCGTTTTCTTATATTTGTTTTTGGGAAGTGGAGTGTTTGATTGAGGCGCGATGTGTGGTTGTGGGAGGTCTGTGAGCACTGCACTCTGAAATATGTTGGTGAGAAAGCTATTTTGTTAGAAAGGGTATGGCCTTCAAAGGACAGTAGACAAGCCAGGCACCTTGCCATCAGCAATTGTTTTTATTTGATTGCTTACAAAAAAATATGTGTATATGTGCTTAAGCATAAGTTGATATACAGTACATTAGTCCATACGTTAAAAAAAATGTTTAACTAGATGGCCAAATTTGGTGCTTCACAAAATAGATTTGTAAGAAAATATTTTTGAACATCAAACCGAAGTAGTATGCATGACTGATAAGAGCATTGCCAAGGCATGTTAAATATGCCTGAAGGTTTAGCAAAAATCCATACACATGTATTTTTAATTATTTAATGCTTTCGTATTACAGTCTCCAAGTAGAAGCTTTCCTCTACCATTGTTCATCCATAATTTTGGTATATTTGGGGTTTGCATTTCATGTTCAGTCGGGCAACAATTCACAAGCTACAAAATGGGCCATAATTGGCATCTGAGGAACCACCGCCTGTTATTACAGTGCAGTGGTATCAACCTTTAATATTAGTATGCAGAATACTACAGGAAAATGCCAAGCTCTCAAAATAGTTATCTGAGTGGAGGCCTGTCAGGCAGTTAACCCACTGTTCCTAGGCCGTCATTGAAAATAAGAATTTGTTCTTAACTGACTAGCCTGGTTAAATAAAATTTAAAAAAATTTAAAATGCATCTGCTCAAGAAATGACAGGCACACACACATACATAGACACATGTTGGTTTTACTATCCTTGATTCCTATACAACATCATATTTTCCCTAACCCCTAAAACGAACCGAACCCAAACCTTAACCCCAAATCTGAACCTTTACTCTAACCCTAATTGTAACCCTAAAATTAACCCCTAAGCCTAAAATAGCATTTTTCCATCTCGGGACCGCCAAAGTGTCCCCACTTGTCCAAATTGTTCTTGTTTTACTACCCTTGTGAGGCCTTCTGTTCCCCACAAGGATAGTAAAATCAAACACACACACACACACAGTTACCATAGCTCTATTTAAACATACACACTTTCAAACTCCCCAACCCCACAGTCTTTGTTTCACATCTTTTGAAGGAACACACACACACACACACACACACACACACACACACACACACAAACACACACACAGCTAGAGCTTTGCTTAACATTAATGGTTTGCATTTGGGCACTCTGCCCAGAGTAACGTTATGGATTTTCACCTTGCCTCCCTATAATTGGATGAGTGAAATTTCTCCATTCATTACATGTGTTGTGACCTCTGGACCCCTGCAACTCCTGGGTTTTATTAGCCCTCTCATCCCCTGATAATAGGGGACCCTCTTCCTACCAACTATCGCCCACCCCCATCCCTCTTTCCGGGAGATTAACCCTGTCTACAGTGTGTGTGTGTGTGTGTGTGTGTGTGTGTGTGTGTGTGTGTGTGTGTGTGTGTGTGTGTGTGTGTGTGTGTGTGTGTGTGTGTGTGTGTGTGTGTGTGTGTGTGTGTGTGTGTGTGTGTGTGTGTACACATTATACTGTACTTATGAGTACCATATGTAGTCACAAGAATACTAAACCAACTAAAATACAGAGAGGCAAGGACATTTTCCTGGTCCTTTCTTGTTAAAAGACTAGTTTAGGTTTACGGATTAGGTTTAGGATTAGAATTAGGGTTAGAATTCAGGTTATGGTTAGGGGATAGGGGATTGTCGGTTCTCAAATAAGTCTTCACATGTTTAGTAAAGCATATAGCTGTGTGTGTGTGTGTGTGTGTGTGTGTGTGTGTGTGTGTGTGTGTGTGTGTGTGTGTGTGTGTGTGTGTGTGTGTGTGTGTGTGTGTGTGTGTGTGTGTGTGTGTGTGTGTGTGAAAAAAATTCACATTTTTGAAGGCCCGCACGCATGCTCACACACGCGCGCACAAACACGCACACACACACACACACACACACACACACACACACACACACACACACACACACACACACGCATGAGTTCGAGTCCAGTCAGTTATATTTGTGCCGTGATCTCCGAGTATGAGGTCACAGGGGGGTGAAATGTAAACGATCTGGTTCAATGAACCATGTTATTTTGATGGGTGTATTCTGGTGTTTGTTACTGACACTGTTGCAAGTGACGGAGGTCCCTCTTGAAGACTGGTGTTAGCTTCCTGAACTCATCCCTATGGGCTTTAGCTAATTGGGCTACCACAGTCTCGTGACATGCAGGACACCTGGTTTGAACCCAGTCAGTCACAAGAGCAAGATTAAATAGAGAGTGGAAAGTATATGCTTAGAAGGGCTATGACAGGGCTATTCAACTATATTCTTGTGGGGCCAAATTGTGTTTTTTTGTGACACTCCCTTATAATGTGTCCTGCACGGCCTGTGATCATCATAGAAGGGAACAGCAGGCACATTTGTGTTCCAGAGTGTCTTTGTTTTAAGGAATGGGGTAATAATAGCTTATAGCCAAAACGGTTCAAACGCTGGAGTGGCACCATGCCACATTGGCTTCAGAAACCGCCAGAAACTTTGGTTTACCACAGAGAGTGTTTGATTCTATATGTTCTCATCTACCTTTCCTGGCTGGCAAAGAACCAGGATGTTGTCTTTGGTTTGGAATCTGAATTTAGAGAACGGAATTTTAAAACTGCATCTGAATGTATCTCATGTACTATATACTCAAAAGTATGTTGTCACCCCTATTTCAGCCACACACGTTGCTTACAAGTGTATAAAATCAAGCCGTGCAATCTTCATAGACAAACATTGTCAGTAGAATGGCCTTACTGAAGCACTCAGTGACTTTCAAAGTGGGAATATCATAGGTGCCACCATTCCAACAAGTCAGTTCCTCAAATGTCTGCCCTCTAGTGCTGCCCCGGTCAACTGTAAATGCTATTGTTGTGAAGTGGAAACATCTAGGAGCAACAACGGCTCAGCCACGAAGTGGTAGGCCACACAAGCTCACAGAACGGGATTGCCAAGTGCGGAAGCGCTTAAAAATACTCTTTCCTCGGTTGCAACACTCCACTACAGAGTTCCCAAACTGCCTCTGGAAGCAAGGTCAGCACAAGAACTGTTCATCGGGAGGTTGATGAAATGGAGTTTCCATTGCTCCATGGCGGAGCAGTCGCACACAAGCCTAAACTCACCATGCACAATGCCAAGTGTCGGCTTGAGTGGTGTAAAGCTTGCCGCCATTGGACTGAATCACACTTCACCATCTTGGTGGAGGAGAAATAATAGTATGGGGCTGTTTTTCACGGTTTGGGCTAGGCCTCTTAGTTTTAGTGGAGAGAACTCTTAATCCTACAGCATAAGATGACATTCTAGACGATTCTGTGCTTCCAACTTTGTGGCAAAGGTTTGGAGAAGGCCTTTTCCTGGTTCCGAATGACAATGCCCCCCGTGCACAAAGCGAGGTCCATACAGAAATGATTTGTCGAGATCGAGGTGGAAGAACTTGACTGGCCTGCACAGAGTCCTGACCTCAACCCCATCAAACACCTTTGAAATAGAACACCAGCTGCAAGCCAGGCCTAATCGCCCAACATCAGTGCCCGACCTCACTAATGCTCTTGTGGCTGAATGGAAGCAAGTCCCCACAGCAATGTTCCAACATTGTGGAAAGCCTATCCAGAACAGTGGAGGCTGTTATAGCAGCAAAGGGAATACCAACGCCATATTAATGCCCATGATTTTAGAATGAGATTATTAGAAAAGCAGGTGTCCACATACTTTTACTCATGTAGTGTAAGTTGAATATATGAAATGTATATTTTTTAAACTTGATACACAGACAATGAACTCAATATCTACCATATTGAAACTAAATATATAAATATTGAATTTGAATATTCAGTTAAATTGAAATGTTGAAGCTGAATGCAATATTCATTCAATTCAGTTTCAAATCATGAAATACAAATCATATCACACCTCTATCCTGCTGTTCTCAGCCTATAGGCAGAAACGACAGTACAGGGACAAAGAGCAGTTGCAATCCAATGGCTCTGACGCGAGACGCATGTGGCAGGGACTTCAGACAATCACGGATTATAAAGGGAAAACCTGCCGTGTCGCTGACACCAACGCCACACTCCCAGATAAGCTGAACACCTTTGCCCGCTTTAAGGAGAATAACACTGAGCCACCGACGAGGCCCTTGCTGCTCACGAGGATTGTGGGCTCTCAATTTCCAAAGCCGACAAGAGTAAGACTTCCAAACGTGTTAACCACTATTATCGAACACAGAATGAGTCCATGCAACTTATGTGATTTGCTAAGCACATTTGTTTTCCTGGATTTATTTAGGCTTGCCATAACAAAGGGGTTTGAATACATTTCAGCTTTTCCGTTTAATTCATTGCAAAAATTTGCTACAAACAAAATTTCACATTGACATTATGAGGTATTGTGTGTAGATCCGTGACATGAAATCTGAATTGAATGTACTTTAAATTCAGTCTAACCCAAAATCATTTTTGAAAAAGTTAAGGATTTTGAATACTTTCTGAAAGCATTGTATGTTCTAGCCCCTTGACCATCTGCTCATGAAAAAAATCAGCCCGCAGCTGAATATAGTTGATGATCTCTAGCCTACAAGGAGGAGGTGACGGGGAAGTAACCTCACCCTCGATGTCAACAAAACGAAGGAGCTGATCATGGACTACAGCAGACAGCAGAGATAGCAGCACCACCCCGCGCCCCCCTCAGAGGAGAGGGTCAAAATCTTAAAGTTCTTTGGTATGCACATCACCAAGGGCCTGAAATGGTCCCAACACACTGAAACCATGGTGAATAAGGTACAACAGAACCTCTTCAACCTCAGGAGCCTGACGAAATTAGGCATGGCCCATAAGACCCTCAATAACTTCTAAAGCATTCTGCCAGGCTGCATCACCGCCTGGTATGGCTACTGCAACATAGCCCTCCAGGACATCTGTAGCAGCCGTTGTCATAGGAAGACCAAAAAGATCATCAAGGACCTCAGCCACCTGAGCCGCGGCCTGTTCACTCTGTTACCATACAGCAGACGGAGACTATACAGCTGTATCAAAGCCCAGAACGAGAGATTGAAAAACAGCTTATATTGCCAGGCCACCAGACTCTTGAACAGCCACCACCAACCGGTACTCTGCCCGGCACCTTAGAGACTGCTGCCCCAGGTATATTTCGAGACACTGAACCGTGGTCACTTTAACAATGTTTAGATATTGTTTTGCCCACTTCATACAGTACCAGTCAAACGTTTGGACAAACCTACTCATTCAAGGGTTTTCCTTTATTTGACTATTTTCTACATTGTAGAATAATAGTGAAGACATCAAAACTATGAAACAACACATATTGGAATCACGTAGTAAGCAAAAAAGCTAATCAAAATATATATCAACCAGCTTCATGAGGTAGTCACCTTGAATGCATTTCAATTAACACGAGGGCCTCGTTAAAAGTTCATTTGTGGAATCTATTTTCTTCTTAATGTGTTGTGTTGTTGTGACAAGGTGGGGGCGGTACACAGAAGATGGCCTTTTACCAAACAGGGCTAAGTCCATATTATGGCAAGAACAGCTCAAATAAGCAAAGAGAAATGACAGTCTGTCATTACTTTAAAGACATGAAGGTCAGTCAATGTGGAACATTTCAAGAATTTCAAGTGCAGTCGCAAAAACCATCAAGAGCTATGATGAAACTGGCTCTCAAGAGGGCCACCACAGGAAAGGAAGACCCAGAGTTACCTCTGCTGCAGAGGATAAATGCATTAGAGTTAACTGCACCTCAGATTGCAGCCCAAATAAATGTTTCACAGAGTTCAAGTAACAAACACATCTCAACATCAACTGTTCAGAGGAGACTGCATGAAACAGGCCTTCATGGTCAAATTGCTGCAACGAAACTACTACTAAAAGGACACCAATAAGAAGAGACTTGTTTGGGCCAAGAAACACGAGCAATTGACATTAGACCAGTGGAAATCTGTCCTTTGGTCTGATGAGTCCAAATGTGAGATTTCTGGTTCTAACCGCCATGTCTTTGTGAGACGCAGCGATACACCATCCCATCTGGTTTGTGCTTAGTGGGACTACCATTTGTTTTTCAACAGAGCAGTGACCAAAAACACACCTCCAAGCTGTGTAAGGGCTATTTGAATCAGATGACCAGGCCTCCACAATTGAAATGGTTTGGGATGAGTTGGACCGCAGTGAAGGAAAAGCAGCCAACAAGTGCTCAGCATATGTGGGAACTCCTTCAAGACTGTTGGAAAAGCATTCCACATGAAGCTTGCTGAGAGAATGCCAAGAGTGTGCAAAGCTGTCATTAAAGGAAAAGGGTGGCTACTTTGAAGAATCTCAAATTTAAAATATATTTTGATTTGTTTAACACTTTTTGGTTGCTACATGATTCCATATGTGTTATTTCATAGTTTTGATGTCTTCCCAATTATTCTACACTGTAGACTGGTACTGTCTGTATATACTGTATTTGAGTAACTACTTCTGTGCATACCTTTTCTATTCATAAATGGTTTTCTATTCATAAATGGTGTGCATAGACATCCATAATGTCTATGCACACCATTTATATATTTATATTCCGGACCCTCACATTGCTTGTCTGATGTATGTCTGATATACAGGATGTCTGATATATATTTCCTTTTGGATTATGGGTGTATTGTTATTGTCATTCTAGATATTACTGCACGGTTGGAGATAGAAACATAAGCATAGCGCTGCACCTGCGATAACATCTGCAAATCTGTGTAGACAACCAATAAACGCTGATTTGATTTGATCTCCCTAGCAGCAGTCAAGCAATTGCATTATGCCAAGAGTCACTCACAATCTAGTTCGGTTGCGGCCACAGCTAGACCTCGTTTCAAAGGTATCAATAAATAATCGTATTTGTATGCCTAGCAATCACAAATGTAAAAAAAAAACACATAAGCACATATAAGTGTTTATAAGTCTGAGTCACAAATGACAGCTCAAATAAGCCCCCTATGGTGAACGAAGGGCTTGTAGAATCATAATTCGTTCAAATGTTTTATTCATCGTTCGCTGGTAGTGTGTCTTGCGTGCTCTGGGCAATGGAATCAATGAACAAAGTCAAAAGATTCGTTAGTTTGACAGAACGAATTCAAAAGATCTGAGTCAGTAAAAAGAGCCGAACTTTCCATCACCTTTTGACCCCCCCCACACTGTGCTGTTTTGGTCATAGCATTATTATCACCTTCACCCAGTTCACGTTCAAATGAAAAGCTGCTTCTTGCAATAAAATGAATGTACCCACTGGGCACAAACTGGTTGAATCAATGATGTTTCATCCTATTTTGTCAACGTATTGTGACGTGGAATACACAGTATATGTGGAAAATACATTGATTTGAAAAAAATGGATCAACTGTTGTTTCAACCGCAGCATTATCACCATGGTAACCACATTTCTACATAAACAAACCTTGTATTAAATGCTTTATTTCCACGATCAGAAAAAAACAACAGCCTGGACAGCACGTCCTACCGCAGAATTGATCTGCCCGCTGGTTTCCCCATCCAGAGTTTTAACCAAGCCCTGCTTACTGTAGCTATGATCCATGTTGGCACTGACTGTTACCAATGTGCTGCCATGAGAATGATTGTTGAGATATCTCCATTTAAAAAAACGAAATAGATTCAGTGATGCGGTCGAAGTCAATCCAAAGGGTAGGTTTAACAGAGAAAATGACACGTCACCATACTTTATCAATCATATATCTTCAACAGCTCTTTTTCCAATTCAAATCTAATCAAATCAAATGTATTTATATAGCCCTTCGTACATTTACATTTACATTTAAGTCATTTAGCAGACGCTCTTATCCAGAGCGACTTACAAATTGGTGCATTCACCTTATGACATCCAGTGGAACAGCCACTTTACAATAGTGCATCTAAATCTTTTAAGGGGGGTGAGAAGGATTACTTTATCCTATCCTAGGTATTCCTTAAAGAGGTGGGGTTTCAGGTGTCTCCGGAAGGTGGTGATTGACTCCGCTGTCCTGGCGTCGTGGGGGAGTTTGTTCCACCATTGGGGGGCCAGAGCAGCGAACAGTTTCGACTGGGCTGAGCGGGAACTGTACTTCCTCAGTGGTAGGGAGGCGAGCAGGCCAGAGGTGGATGAACGCAGTGCCCTTGTTTGGGTGTAGGGCCTGATCAGAGCCTGGAGGTACTGAGGTGCCGTTCCCCTCACAGCTCCGTAGGCAAGCACCATGTACATCAGCTGATATCTCAAAGTGCTGTACAGAAACCCAGCCTAAAACCCCAAACAGCAAACAATGCAGGTGTAAAAGCACGGTGGCTAGGAAAAACTCCCTAGAAAAGGCCAAAACCTAGGCCTTTCTAATTCAACCCACAATTCAACCCAGAATTGAACTAAAAATAGACAGTACAATAGGCCTAAGGTTTCAAGCTCTGGGTGATTTCATTATTAAATGAACCATTTATTTGTTGGATTCACATCTCCATCTCAACCAAACATCTACGTTAAAGAATAGTACTACATCAAATCAAACTTCATATACAGTGAGTTAAAAGCTGGATTTGATTTAGTCCTATTCATTAAATTCGATTTTTGGTTGAGAGGGAGATGTGAATCCCACAAATACATTGTTAATATCAATTATTAACTTGTAAACAAACTGGAATTAAAAGTAATTGGCAAAGATGGAACTATCCAAGCAGAAGATACATCTCCTTCAAATGTTGATATTTGGTTGCGTTGACAACCAAACACAATTCAATATCACTTTTGAAATGCAATAAATAGCCTTTTAGCTTGTCGACAAGTTAACAAATTATATGTTGGGTTCAAGTCTCCAACTCAACCAAAATGAAGAGTTATAGAATTTAAGCCAGTGGCTCTATTTGAACTTTCCAAGCAGTAGATGCAGTGCCTTCAGAAAGTAGTCATACCCTTGAACTTTTTCCACATTTTGTTGTGCTACAGCCTGAATTAAAATGGAGCAAATTGAGATGTGTCACTGGCCTGCACACAATGTCCCTTATAACGTCAAAGTTGAATTATGTTTTACGAAATGTTTACAAACGTAACGCACTTTAGGCGTAGTGGGTGCGGAGTCAGGCGCAGGAAGCAAAAGATAAAGAACAATGATTTATTCCGGCACAGAGAAAAATGATCATGCTGACACCAGGCGCACATACGAGACCGGCCCAAAACCAGGACCCAACCCGTCCGGAGGAAATACAAAGGGAAACGCACCACCACAAACATACACAGAGGAAAAATAAGCCCAAAGAGCAGGCGAGCCTTTACCGGCTTAAATAGCCCAACTAAAAACCTAAACAAGAAACAGGTGTAACCAAAAAGACAAAACCAACAGAAAAGGGAAAAAGGATCTGTGGCAGCTAGTAGACCGGTGACGACGACCACCGAGCGGAGCGCCGCCAGAACAGGAAGAGGAGCCACCTTCGGTGGGAGTCGTAACAACAAATTAATTTAAAAAATGAACACTGAAATGTCTTGAGTCAATAAGTATTCAACCCCTTTGTTATTGCAAGCCTAAATAAATTCAGGAGTGAAAATGTGCTTAAAAAGTCGCATAAGAAGTTGCATGGACTCACTCGGTGTGCAATAATTGTGTTAAACATGATTTTTGAATGACTACCTCGTCTCTGTACCCCACACATACAATTATCTGTAAGGTCCCTCAGTCGAGTAGTGAAATTCAAACACAGATTCGACCACAAAGACCAGGGAGGTTTTCCAATGCCTCGCAAAGAATGGAACCTATTGGTAAGATGGGCAAAAATAAAATAAAAAGCAGACATTGAATATCCCTTTGAGCGTGGTAAAGTTATTGATTACACTTTGGATGGTGTATCAATACACACAGTCATTACAAAGATACAGGCATCCTTTCTAACCCGGAGAGGAAGGAAACTGCTCAGGGATTTCTCCATGAGGCCAATGATGACTTTAAAACAGTCATAGAGTTACTCCGCAATACTAACCTAAATGACCGAGTGAAAAGAAGGAAGCCTGTACAGAATAAAAATATTACAAAACATGCATCCTATTCACTAAAGTAAAAATATATGACAAAAAAACGTTTTGTCCTGAATATAAAGCATTATGTTTGGGACAAATCCAACAGAACACATCACTGAGTACCACTCTTCATATTTTTCAATCATGAAGGTGGCTGTATCATGTTATGGGTATGGTTGTCATCGGCAAGGACTTGGGAGTTTTTAGGATAAAATAAACAGAATAGAGGGAAGCACAGGCAAAAGCACAGGCTGGCAAATCTATGGCAAGACATGAAAATGTCTTTCCAGCAATGATAAACAACCAACATGACAAAGCTTGAAGAGTTTTAAAAAGAATCATGTGCAAATATTATACAATCCAGGTGCGCAAAGCTCTTAAAGTCTTACGCGGAAAGACTCATGGCTGTAATCACTGCCAAAGGTGATTCTAACATGTATTGACTCGGGTTTGAATACTTGTGTAAATGAGATTTTTCAGTATTTTATTCTTAATACTTTGGCAAAAATATGTAAAAACATGTTTTCACTTCGTAATTATGGGCTATTGTGTGTAGATGGGTAAGAAGAAAAAAAACATGTAATACATTTTGAATTCAGGCTGTAACACAACAATACATAGTCAAAGGGTATGAATACTTTCTGATGGCACTCTATATTTCCTGTTGATATGTGGTGGCGTTGTCAAAAACACAATTCAATTTTACTTGCGTAATACAGTAACATTCAACCTTAAAATTAGTAAGAAGTTTTATGGAAATAGTGTGGTGATTGGTCCAGTTTGCAATCCCTCAAAATATAATGATTTTTTTTCTCAAATCAGGGAATCCTGTAGGGACGGTAATTTGTTTGCTATTAGATTAAGCACAGCGATAACACATTAATGAACAAAATATCTGTTTTTCCATTTGAACTTTGCTGTGCTTTTAAATGGTTGAGAGCACAGTGATAGACAAAAATCAGACATTGTTTTTCCATTGGAATTTGGTTGTGCTTCGACTCCAATGCTTTCCACAGTTGTGTCAGCAGGGTTGCAGTTCTTGACACACTCAAGCTGATGCCGTGTTCGAAGGCACTTAAATCTTGTCTTTCCCGTTCACCATCTGAACAGCACACACACACAATCCGTGTCTCAATTGTCTCAAGGCTTAAAACTCTTCCCCTTCATCTACACTGATTGAAGTAGATTTAACAAGGCACATCAGTCAGTAAGGGATCATAGCTTTCACCTGGATTCACCTAGTCAGTCTGTGTCACGGAAAGAGCAGGTGTTCCGACAGAACAACCCCCAGAATTAATAATTTGTACGGGGATTTCATTTCCACAGGCAGGCCAGTTTTTTTCACGGGACCTCGTATGTGTGCACGTGCTTGAACGCATAAAATAAAAAGTGTAATAGTGAAGTCCATAGGCAGCTCATGAGTTTCAAGTTTGGGGAAGCTTAAAATGTATCCTACCATTTCTGTGTGCCTGTTACGAATATTTATATACGCACATTTTCATTTCTCAAAATCATTGTCACGTGGTTAATCATACAAATCTGAAGTGAAGTGATACAAATCTAAAAATTAAAATGCAGCTATGGAAAGATAGAAGATTTCAGCTGCCTTGTGGCTGTAATAATGTTTTACATAACAATTGTTCAGGGAAAATCATTTCCTGGTGCACTGCTGCCATTTATTGTTGTTTCTCTCCCCCTGTGAACGTACCACGGAGTTGGCTAGTGATTCTACTGATTCACCACGACCTCAGCTTTAATCTCTCCCCCTGTGACTGTCCCACAAGTTGGCTAGCAACTACTGATTCACCAAAGTCTCAGCTTTAATCTAGCAATAAGGCACGGCACAAGAGGCCGTCCTATGTGTTGAATACAGTCACAAGTAAATGACGTTGTTCGGCCCGATGCGATACCGTTTAAAAGGTTTTATTACATCATCTCTTCCTCTGAGCAATTGAATTAGTATAAAATATCATTTTCCAATTCATATTATTATATTGTATTCCGTCTTTTTTGCTCATCTTTGTTAAAAATTATGTATAGTGTATAGTGAATACAGTCATGTATAGTGTACAGTTAACACAGTCATGTATACACAATGTCCTTGACATTATGGGAACAATTACTCCCCATTTACAATCCCAGGATCAGAATAGTGAACATAGAAAGGGGAAGCACTTCATCCGCTGGCGGCTAGGCAGTTTTAAGCGTGGCACAGGGTCAAATCCCCCTTGTGTTTAAACTTTCAAGTTCTAATGTCACATGCACAAGTACAGTGAAATACCTTTCTTGCAAGCTCTAACTTCAACAATGCAGTCAGTAATCAATGTAATCAACAATGTTGAACTAAAACTATAACGAGGTAGAATTAAAAAAACACAAGAGGCATTTAAAAAAAAAAAAAGAACACGATAAAGTAAGCATACTATATGCAGGGTCCGTTCCATATTTCCAATGTGCAGGGATAATGGGTTGATAGCAGTAGATATTTATAGGTGTAATGTGATTAGGCATCAGGATATACAGTATGATAAACAGAGTAGCAGCAGTGTCTATGATGATTGTATGTGACTGGGTGTACGTAGAATCAGCATAAATGTGCATATTATGTGTGTATCAAGGCACAAGGCGAGACCCAAATGCAGACACATGAGGCAGATGGTTGGAGTCTTACAATGTTTATTAATCCAAATGCAAAGGGGTAGGCAAGAGAATGGTCAAAAGCAGATCAGAGTGGTCAAAACCAGATCAGAAAGGTCAAAACCAGATCAGAGTCCAGGAGGTACAGAGTGGCAGGCAGGCTCGTGGTCAAGGCAGGCAGAAAGGTCAGGCAGGCCATGGGCAAAGTCCAGAAACAGGCAAGGACCAAAACCTGGAGAACTAGAAAATGGAGAATGCAAAAAGCAGGAGAAAGGGAAAACCGCTGGTTGACTTGGAAACATACAAGACGAACTGGCACAGAGAGACAGGAAACACAGGGATAAATACACTGGTACAGAGAGACAGGAAACACAGGGATAAATACACTGGTACAGAGAGACAGGAAACACAGGGATAAATACACTGGGGAAAATAAGCGACACCTGGAGGGGGTGGAGACAATCACAAGGACAGGTGAAACAGATCAGGGCGTGACAGTGTGTGTGAGTATGTGTGTTTGTGTGTGCATTGGAGTATCAGTGTGTGTAGTGTGTAGAGTCCTGTCAGTGTGCAGAGAGACAATGCAAAAACAAGAAATAAAATGCAAAGGTCAACTCAGATAGTACATGTAGCCATCCTGTTAGCTATTTAGGTAGTTATTTAGCAGTTATGTGGAGCTTGTCTGACAGACAAATAAATTCACCACTAAATGTATACTCAACAAAAATATAAACGCAACATGCAACTATTTTACTGAGTTACAGTAAATATAAAGAAATCAGTCAATTAAAATAATGGATTACACATAAATGGGCAGGGGCGCAGCCATGGGCGGTCCTGGGAGGGCATATGCCCACCCACTTGGGAGCCAGGCCTACCGACTGGGGAGCCAGGCCCAGGCAATCAGAACGAGATTTTCCCCACAAAAGGCCTTTTTTCGGACAGAAATACTCCTCGGTTTCATCAGCTGTCCGTGTGGCTGGTCTCATACCATCCCGCAGGAGAAGAAGCTGGATGTGGAGGTCCTGGGCTGCCGTGGTTACATATGGTCTGCGGTTGTGAGGCCGGTTGGACGTACTGCCAAATTCTCTGAAATTACGTTTGAGGTGGCTTATGGTGGAGAAATTAACATTCAATTATCTGGCAACAGCTCTGTTGGATATTCCTGCAGTCAGCATGCCAATTGCATGCTCCCTCAAGTCTTGAGACATCTGTGGCATTGTGTTGTGTGACAAAACTGCACATTTTAGAGTGGCCTTTTACTGTGTAATTATCTTGGCAAATTAAAAATGCTAACACACAGGGATGTAAACTAATTTATACACAAAATTTGAAATAAATAAGTTTTCTGTGCTATAGGAAAATTTCTGGTATCTTTTATTTCGGCTCATGAAACATGGGACGTACACTTTACATTTTGTGTTGTATATATTTCCAAACAGGTGTAAAAGGGACACAACATGTGTGAAACATCTGTAGATAACGCAGCCAAGGATATCAACAGTGTGCAACAGTGTGGATGGAAGGGTTAAAGGGTTAGTGTCAACCCAGAAGTTCACATTTGCTAGCCACTTGGCGAAGTAACGCTTCCCTGAAAGACCAAGTGACACTGTATTTTTAGGGACTATCTTTCAAGGCCAAGAACTTGATGTCTGCTTCCAAGCTTATACATTTACTTGTTGTTGACGATAATGTTGTTAGCTAGGTCTCTCTCAGGGCTAAATGTCAAGTTTTCTAGCCTAGCGCAAACAGTTGACCATGGGGAGTTTTTGACAGCTGTAGCGCCATCCTAATGATTGTGTTGTTGTGGTTGGAATCAACTCGATGCCACAATACGCTGTTTAAAACAATAATGTATGAAAACACAAATTCTGTTTATTCCAAAGCAGGTCCCAAAAGTAAGGCCTTAAAGTTGCAAACTGTCTCACATCACAGATTAGTCTGTCGCACTTAATGCATTTTATATCACTCATAATCCTGGTGTTCCACACTAATTAGCCTGAGCTGCCAGTATGCATATTTCTCCTCATTATTTTCTTCTATCAAAGTCTTTTCCCTCCCTTTTCAGAACTCTTGGGTGGCATGTACTTTGCAGGGCTTTTTCTTATCAGCAAATGTTTATTTCTGAAGGTAAAAAAAAAAGTATCCTCCAGCAACACAATGACTTCGCCTTATCAGAGGTTAAATTAATTCTCTGTTTTTTTTTTTCCAACAAACTTGCTATTAATTCATTTTCAGAGAAAGACCTTTTAGATTAGAGAATTTGGAAGGCAATTACATGTGGGTTATACAGATGAATGTGGCCTATATTATTAGTCCAGGATACATGCAGTTGAGGCAAATCATAGTCACACTGTGACATTCCAGGGTCAGAAACAGGTAGCGAATTGATTAACATGCTGCATCCATCCTCTGTGATTAGTTGTCTCCAGAGACTTCACTAGCTAGCTAGCAACTACTGTAGCTACCGTGGACCTGGCCCAGCCACCAATAGACCACTCCACAGCAGAGTGCCTAGCTAGCCTCTTGTATACAGTGGCCATGAGGGACAAAGTAGGTTGTTTTAGTTTCTCCTATGATAGTTGACTTTGTCCAGTTTTACATAATTTCAAATGTACTTGTTTCCTCAGTTCCTGTCTAAGTACCTAACTCAATAACGCTCATTCAATACATATTGTTGGACCGAAGTGCACCAAAATACAATACCCAATAATACAGAACAGGTACCAAGAATGGTGTTTGTTAGAGGGGTCCGGTATCAACAAGAACAGGGGCAGTTTGTACATACGGGAGTCAATATGTTTTCCCCATGTAAACTTCACCGCAGATAGAGGAGAGCATCCCTTGTGTATTCAGTGATGCATATTTTTTTTTTACAGTAGGGCAATTCAACGGTAACAGAATGACACGGAGACTCCCTTTTGCCAAGAAAAAACATTGATTGCAAAGTTAAACAAACGGTACAACTCTATGCACAAGGACAACGTATCCATTTCCACTGAAAATTGTACAAAAACACATTTACTCGAAGAACAGTGCAGATCAAAGTTTGATAACAGAATGATGGTGATATTAAGATTCAAAGATGTCTGCCGGAAAGAATGGGGTGTCAGCTATATGACACCTTGAGTTTCAAAAAAATCTATTTTGGTTAGTGAACTACAGTAAGGGAAATGGTTTAACAACCTCTTTTAGAATGGTTGTAACAGAATGACATCGTGGGTCCCTGATCTGTGCAACACGGAAACGCCTAGTAATGAATTTCATTATTTACATTTAAGTCATTTAGCAGACGCTCTTATCCAGAGCGACTTACAAATTGGTGCATTCACCTTATGACATCCAGTGGAACAGTCACTTTACAATAGTGCATCTATTATCTTCATGGTGATATCTTCATGGTATCCTGAATTGATACACAAAGGTAGAAAAATGTAATATCCTCCTTTGCTTGTTTGGGTATTATTCTAACCACGGGTCATTATTCTAATGAGCTCCGCCCCCAAACAAGACCAAATTTGTTTGGTCGGGACCAAATCTATACCAATCATAGATTGTCTGTGTTTCACATGTTTGGACATCACAACAGAGGAGAGCAGAGCAGAGTAGAGTAGAGTACAGTAAATTATACTGGACTCTACTTTGGTGTTGTGTACTGTACTAAGCTCTACTGTACTCTACTCTAAAGACCTGTACTCTTCTCTACTTTTCTGTACTGTACTGTACTGTACTTTGCACTCCTGTACAGTAATGTGCTGTCTAAACCTATAAAACAGATGTCTATGATTGGTTCAGATTTGGACTGACCCAATTTCAACTACTTTTCAATGTCCATTGACGTCCGGTGTCAGTCGGCGCTCAGTGGGTGGGGTGGCTGGCTACAGTAAATGGAATAAGAGGGGGCTCGTGGATAGGTGTCAGTAAGTGCCAGGAGAGGTGACATTAACTAGAGAGAGAGAGAGAGAGAGAGAGAGAGAGAGAGAGAGAGAGAGAGAGAGAGAGAGAGAGAGAGAGAGAGAGAGAGAGAGAGAGAGAGAGAGAGAGAGAGAGAGAGTGAGAGAGAGAGAGAGAGAGAGAGAAAAAATATATATCCTGAGAGAGAGAGAGATAAATAAAAAACAGAGAGAGAGACTGGATGTCCAGACTGTTTTCACACTCTTGCTTTGACCACCACATGACAGAAAGAGGGGGAAAAACTGTTAAGAGCTGAACATAACAGTATGCCTGTGGAACGGAGGACAGTAGCAGGTGACCCAACTGTGGTTTGTGACTACTATGAGATCCCATTGTAGCCAATTCAGTTGCAGTTATTCTGTTACCGATTTAGTAACAGAATGACTGGTTTTAATCAGTTAATAAAAACAACATAACTAATAAGTAGTTGTACGGTACTGATATGGTATTTTTACTCCCTCCTCATGAGGGAGAGATATCCAAAAGTATTTTAAAGATATGGGGTTTTGGTAACAGAATGATACGTCTCTAGGTAATATTGCTTAAACCTACAGAAGGCAAACTATTTCTGCTAAACTAAATATATTTATATTTTTTTAATTTAACTAGTTGGCAGGGGTCTTTACTTCAACATGACTGTGTTTCGATGTATTTCTAATACTTTTATATGACCCTTTGTCCCGCTTTTTGACCAGAAATCAAAGCTTTTACGTATTCCTTTTATGGAACACGGTTGACCTTTGTATATATGGCTACATTTCTCCAAAAATAGACTCTCCCTCTCTCTCTTTCATTTGACACCAAATGTGATGTGCTCCTATGAATTTCACGTTAGTTCTTATGGGGCTTTTTTTACGTGGAAATGCCCAGTAGCCTTTACTGTTCAATATCTGATATTGAGCTCCTAGATGTCGTTAGACCATGTTTCATACCAAATACAATCGCATCGCCTTACCTCTGAGATCTGAGGTGCATACAAACTGAGAAGAGTACAACATTTAAACCCATGGTACCAGTAAATACATTTAACTTACGACAACCAATTTAAAGAGGGAGAGGTATGTGTCTTTTATTGGGGCCATGTAGAGAACCATCCAATATAAAATAGTATTTCCTTTTGTTTATCTGTCCACTCTCACTTTCATTGTAAACCTTGTTTAGGGATATCATCTCCTTTTACTGGCCTTTTGCTTTCCCAATGCTCCTCCAGCACTGTTGTGTCACCCACAGCCTGTGAGTCGGCCAACACTTCAAATCACTCCTTTATTTAAACCCAGCCACAGGGGTCAGAGAGCTAGATGTGTCATCTGCAATGTAATAAGTGAGAAATAGAGTTCCCCCATAAACACCTTCCGCCAAATATGAGCCTCAGACCAACAGGAAATGAAAACACGGAGATGGGATGTTAACCCTTTAGCTGCACGAGAGTGGAAAAATACATGTTAAGAGAGTAGACTGAATTCCTTCTCTTTTGTTAGGGTTGCTGTTGGAGTATCTCCCGAGGGTGTACGAACATACGTAAATTGGTTGTCACGCTAAATGCGAGGGGCGCTCATGAAATTTCAATTTCATGAGAGTATAGAAAGCCAAGATAGGGAAACCATATTAACCCGTAATGGCGCTTGTGAATAACCTATAGTCTCCCAGATTGATTAGAACATAATTCAAGACAACATGGAGGGCCATGATTTGTGAATGACATTGAAGGTCAGAGCACGCCAACCCTAGCATTACCACTCCCCCTTCCCTGCTGCCGCTGTGCTTCCTTCCCTCTCCAGCTCCCACCAACCCTTCCTATATCCCAGGGATGGTTGGCCTCTAACATCCAGGCACACGGCCGTTAAACTCAATGCCTGGCCACCTCCTGCGTGATTCCCAATGAGCCGGCAGAGTGCACTGACCCCTTTGGGGCAGAACTCAAGCCCCATCCCCTCCCACCTACCCTCAACCGCTGACACACAACCCTCTGTTTGCCCGTCAAAGGCAAATGCACCACGGCTGCTTGATGCGCAAGCTAACGCTACAGGGTGAAAGATAGGGCTTTTGCCAGGGCAGCGAGCCGAGCAGAGGGGCCGAAGGGGAAAGGGCCAGAGCTATCCGCCTGACCGCCCGAGGACGTGGAGAGCGGAGTGAATAAATGCCCTGTCTGGCTGGGTCAGGGTGCACTCACTCTCGCAACCCAGGGCGCATGCATAAAAGATTGGGGGACTCCGGAGAGAGATTGATAACGCCCTCCGATCTAGCAGAGGATCATCCAAAGCAAGCCCAATGTGACTTTTAAAACCCCCAATGAATAGTGCATGGAGACAGGTCAAGGGCAAGGCAGTGGAGTTTAAAGACTTTCTTATCAATCAGCAGGCGAGGAGGATCGGGGAAGACAAGCGGCAGCCTCTCGGGGGGAATACAGCTCCTTTGATAGCCATGTAATTGAGAGGGGATGCACAAGACTGGAAAGGGGATTATGGCTAGTGATAAGTAAATACACCTGGGCATGGAGCTTTTCACCGGTGTCATAAAGAGCTGTGCCACAGTGTTGCCAGTGGCTCTGACCATTTTAAGAGACCACGAGGGGGAAAAAAACATCAAGAGCTACAACTTAAAACAGGACTACCAAGATCTATCATCAATACACTCCTTTTACCTCAATTTAAATGGGTAGTGTTCAGTTGTTACAGAAACCCACTTTCTCCATGTACCAGTAAACATATACCTGCCCAACTAGAAAACACATTCAAGACAAAACTGACATGTGAGGTTTATAGTTACACAGGCTAATTATGTCCCAGGGCAAATGTTATATAAAGGCAGTGGCGTGCATTCATGGATGCCAAGGGAAGCCCGGCTTCACCAAAAAATGTACCCAGAAAAAAAGAAAAACAATCTATCTTTTGTCTTACTGTGTTTCCTAAATGTCTTTCAATTTGCCAGAGGTTTAATGTATCTCACTGGAGAAAGCAGCCGGGCGAACGAAACAGCGCTCCTCTATCTCAGTATGTATAGCACATCTATCTAATTCTGTATGGTCAAAAATAGTAGGACATTGTTGTCGCCAGTAGCATTGAATGCAAGGGAAGCCAGCGAGCATTTGGCCTCCTTTGATAAAAATATAAAATAATGGGCGATCACAACAATCACATTACATAAAGAAGCCAAGTGTCACTGACCCCCAAAAGAATTGGGTTATATGGACTTGAGGTTTTACTTAATTGTCTTTACTAGCCATTGATTATAATTGTGATTCTGATCCAACCATCTCAAAGCTGTCACCTCTGGTGAAAATACTTTGTGAGTGAACAGCTAAAAGAGTTTTTATTTACTAATGCTATTTTATCAATGTACCAATCGGGCTTAATTAAGAAACGTAGCACAATTACAGCAGCCATGAAGGTTTTAAATGATATCACTGAAGCCCTTGACAAAAAAACAGCACTGTGTCTCATTGTTCTCTCTAAGTCTTTTGATACAGTTAATACATGCTATACTAAGGCATAGATTGTCAAGTGTAGGTCTTTCAGAGCATGCAGCTGCATGATTTACTAACTATCTGTCTGATAGAACTCAGTGCACTCTATTTGATGGGCTTATGTCTGTTAAATTGTCTGTCTTTAATGGTGTGCCCCAAGGCTCTGTACTTGGTCCTCTCTTATTCACTATTTATATAAATGATTTAGACAAAACTGTCCAAAATGCGCAACTTCATTTTTGTGCTGATGATACTGTTATTTACTGTTGTGCCTCGTCCCTTACAAAAGCTTTCCAGAACTTGCAAACTGCTTTTTATACTGTTCAACATACCGTGTGTCAATTGAAGCTTATCTTCCTGATGCACCCATCCCATTAGCGGGATCATTTTCGTCAACATCCGTTGAATTGCAGCGCGCCAAATTCAAATGAAATTACTAAAAATATTTAATTTTCATGAAATCACAAGGGCAATATAGCAAAACACAGCTTAGCTTATTGTTAATCCACCTGGCGTGTCAGATTTCAAAAAAGCTTTTCGTCGAAAGCATACCAAGCGTTTATGTAAGGACCTCTCTCTCAGTAGACAAAACATTACAAACATGTAGCAGCCAAGTAGATTGGTCACGAAAGTCAGAAAAGCAATAAAATGAATAGCTTACCTTTGATGATCTTCGGATGTTTGCACTCACGAGACTCCCAGTTACACAATAAATGTTCCTTTTGTTCAATAAAGATAATTTTTATATCCAAAATACCTCCATTTGGTTGGCGCGTTATGTTCAGAAATCCACAGGCTCAAGGGGTCACGACATCGCAGACGAAAATGCCAAATAGTATCCATAAAGTTCGTAGAAACATGTCAAATGTTTTTTATGATCAAACCTCAGGTTGTTTTTACAATATATAATCGATAATATTTCAACCTGGACTGTAGCTTCTTCAATAGGAGAGAGAGAGAAATGTCTGCTCCAAGCTGTTGCACATGCAAAACGCTGCTGGCACCCAACCATACAATGACGCCCAACCATACAAAAGCCTGAAACTATGTCTAAAGACTGTTCACACCATAGGGAAGCCATAGGAAATGGAATCTGGTTGATATCCCTTTAAATGGAGCGAAGGCAGGCAATGGAACAGAGAGCTTTCAGGAAAAACAGCACTTCCGGGTTGGATTTTCCTCAGATATTTGCCTGCAATATCAGTTCTGTTACACGCACAGACAATACTTTGACAGTTTTGGAAACTTTAGAGTGTTTTCTATCCTCATCTGACAATTATATGTATATTCTAGATTCTGGGCCTGAGAAATAGGCAGTTTCATTTGGGTACGTTTTTCATCCAAACATCAAAATACTGCCCACTACACTCAATAGGTTTACCTCAATACTGACAAAACTAATGGTCTTTTCTAAAGCAAGAAATAGACCTCTGAACCTTTCACCTATTACTACCTGTCAGGGTAAGGAGATTGAGGTTGTAACCTCATATAAATATCTTTGAATTTTAATTGATGATGGTCTCACTTTTAAATTACATATTCAACAATTTACCAAAAAATTGAAGCTGAAATGTCAGCTACATTTATTCCTTTACTAGACTATGGGGATATTTTACATATGAATGCTTACGCTCAGTGTTTAAGATCAATTGACACCCTTTACCATGGCACTTTGAGATTTATTTTAAACTGCAAAACCCATACGCACCACTGCACTATGTATCCCAGGGTTGGCTGGCCTTCTCTAGTCACTCGTAGGCTCAGGCACTGGTATACTTTTATTTACAAAGCCATTTTGGGTTTACTACCTTTTTATTTTGGCATTTTTATTGTTCAGAAATGTGGTGGGTACTCTCTTCGTTCGCTGGACTTTATCCTGCTAACTGTTCCAAATGTCCAAACTGAATTTGGTAAAAGGGATTTTATGTACTCTGCGCCATCGTCTTGGAACGCCTTACAAAATACTTTTAAACTGGGAGAACTAGTCCCGAATGAACTTGAGACTGATTCCCTGACCTGTCAATGTTTTTAATTAGCTGTTTTTGATTTTGTTATTCTCTTGTGAATTCTATGGTTTTTACTAGATGTTTGTGTATTTTTTCATGTTGTTTGTCTGTAACTATTGTAATGACTTGGTTATGCCTATCTTGGCCAGGACGCTCTTGAAAAAGAGATTGTAAATCTCAATGAGCACTTCCTGGTTAAATAAAGGTTAAAAATTTGTTTTAAAAAAACATAAATGCATACATTGTGCCTTTGGCCTGAGAGGATGGAAGTTCAAAGTAGCTAGATGTTGTAGGCTAATGTTAACTAGCTGGCCTGGTGCATCGCTGCCCATGAATGGAGCAAGCATTTTAGCCAGGTAGCCTAGGACGACAAAACTAAAAGTGTGTACTGTATGACAAAACACTCTCCTGCAACTCGCCTCACCAATTTATTTTTAAAAAGTATTATTCACCTCAAATCTGAAATCCACCACAGAAGCTAGCCAGAAGCTAGCCAATTCACTGGCTAACGTTAGTATTCAGCTAACCACGGTTGGAGGTCATCAGCTATCCTTGAGCTCGAAAAGCTATCGCCAGTTTTGTACAATGCGACTCAGACCAGAGCATACCGGACCTATTTTCTCTCCATATCCCCGGATTTCTACCGCAAGCTCTGGAAATTTACACCTGGATATTGCAGCTAGCTAGCTGCTATCCGAGTGACTATTGGCTTACGTCGTTCCCGGAGCAAACATCAATTATGCCCGGAGCTAGCCAGCTGAAGAGTTCCATCAGCCACTCCTGGGCTACAATCACCTATCCGGACCCGTTTAACTGCGGACGCGGAGCCCCACCGGGCCTTCACGACTGGAATACTGATGTTATCTGCCCGAGGGAGTTATCCAACTGGCCCTCCGTCGCGACATTACCTGAACGCCCATCTGTGGCCCGCTAATTGTTAGCTGTTTTATCGGCTGCTATCTGAATAGGTCCATAGGACAAATTTCTTGGTCACTATAACTATATCTATTTTGCCAATTGGATTGGTCCCCTCTACCACACGGAACCCCACTAATCTACCGACGGAAATGCATGAGGTGGCTAAAAACAGACCTCCATCTTCTGCTAGCTTGCTACCCATGACCCGGCTAGCTGTATGAATCGTCGTGACCCCAACCAACCTCACTACTCACTGGACCCTTACTGGACCAATTCTCATAGCTTTTAGCCGTACCCTTATCCTACTTCTCCTCTGTTCCTCTGGTGATGTAGATGTGAATCCAGGCCCTGCAGTGCCTAGCTCCACTCCTATTCCCAAGGCGCTCTCTTTTGATGACTTCGGTAACCGTAATAGCCTTGGTTTCATGCATGTTAATATTAGAAGCCTCCTCCCTAAGTTTTTTTTATTCAACGCTTTAGCACACTCTGCCAACCCCAATGTCCTAGCCGTGTCTGAATCCTGGCTTAGGAAGACCACCAAAAACTCTGAAATCTCCATCCCTAACTACAACATTTTCAGACAAGATAGGACGACCAAAAGGGGCGGTTTTGCAATCTACTGCAGAGATAGCCTACAGAGTTCACATGATGTCAATTAGCCTATCAGAAGCTTCTAAAGCCATGACATCATTTTCTGGAGATTTCCAAGCTGTTTAAAGGCACAGTTAACTTAGTGTATGTAAACCTCTGACCCACTGAAATTGTGATTCAGTGAATTATAAGTGAAAACATCTGTCTATAAGCAATTGTTGGAAAAATGACTTTTGTCATGCACAAAGTAGATGTCCTAACTTACTTGCCAAAACTATAGTTTGTTAACAAGAAATTTGTGGAGTGGTTGAAAAACTAGTTTTAATGACTCCAACCTAAGTGTATGTAAACTTCCGACTTCAACTGTATAAATATAGATATATATCATGGTGTCAAGGCATATGAACTTACAGGTTATAGAGCAAACAACGCAATTATCACAACACATAGGTCGTAATATGGCTATTTTTTCTGGATTGGCTTCCCCGGTGATTGTACCCACTCACCGCTACTGTATAAAGGCAGACAAAATGTATCACCAACATAATTTAGAACATCGACTTCCATACATGGGGGACGCTATGAAGTTGTCATGTTACGAGTAAGACAGATTTATGAACTGGAATATGGCTTTAATAATGACAAATAAATGTGTGAATCTACAGAAGAGTTCAACTAAATGGCAGCCTGCCCTTTGCCCTCTTATCAGCATCCAATCACAGGCAATCAAGCTCTGTTAAAAGCTTATTTAAACCTGATGAGCCCAGATCTGAATGAACTCCCCAGCCACCATCCCAATCACACACACACACGCGCACACACACTTGCTGCGGTGGCAGGAGTTTAAGGCCACATAAAGGAAAAGAGACACATGCGATGCCTCCTCCTTTCAAATGGCAAGAGCATGGCTTGACATGAAAAGAGTTGGTGAGTGCCTGGCGAACAAAAGGCTGGGGACGTGTGAGAAAGGGCAGAAGCAGGCGGTGGCCAGGGTGTAGGTCCTTTAATTAAAAGGATTATATTGAGGTGGAGAAGCTGTCCACAGGGCCAAGATTGAGTACAGTAATGAAACCCATCAGAGAGAGAGTTGGGGGGGGTTGTCGTGTGTGAGTGAGTGAGTGTGAGTGAGAGTGTGAGCGTGTGTGTGTGTGTGTGAGTGTGTGTGTGTGTGTGTGTGTGTGTGTGTGTGTGTGTGTGTGTGTGTGTGTGTGTGTGTGTGTGTGTGTGTGTGTGTGTGTGTGTGTGTGTGTGTGTGTGTGTGTGAGCAGAGAAAGACAGGGGAGTTGAAAGGAAATAATTTGAGGGTAAAGGTATGGAAGGAAAGATTGGGAAGGAAATAAATTGAGAGAATGAGGAGTTTAGTAGACTGGCAGGGTGTGATGGGGAATAGGATAGTGAGCAGAAGAGAAAAGAGGGAATAGAGAGGTAAACAGAGTGCGATAAGGGAGGTCCTGTGGTGGAAGGAAGGGAGAGGGGCAAGTTGGAAGAAATGATGAAGCAGAGATTGCAATTCATAGTCAAGAATTTCAAATCAAAGGTCCTACGTAACAAGGTTATATTTCCCACCTAATACAGCAAGAGATATAACACATTATGGAATGAGATTCATGCCACCACAAATACATTGAAATAAATTGTAGATTGGTTTATTTTTCAAATACAACAAATCAAAGTTAAAAATAAACATTCCATCTCAATACCAAACTTAGTCCAACTTTACAGTAAATTAATACACTTTTAAGTGTTTTACAGAACATTCAGATAAGCTAAATAATGGACCTTGCTTATGATGGATTTTTGAAGCCTTTCTTTAAGGAAGGTATTACATACTTGAGTTAACTTTTTGGGCAAAGTGTGATCAAACGTCCCCTTTAGGGAAACTGCCATGAACTGCATGGGCACATTTATTAAATTTGAGCCGGAATAATGACTTCCAATTATTTCCATTTAACAGAAAACTCATAAATGGTGCTGTCAGTTAGCTTGTATTTGATGGAGCTGGCTAATTGTACCTTTGCAGTTGTTGACACATTCCATATCTTTCTCTCCATGTCCTTTGGCTTTCTCTTTAGTTTAGTTAATGCATTTACTTTCTATGAATACATGGGTTTCTGTCAAGTCCTCCTTTTAAATGCACACCTCGTCTCTTAAGAATTATTTTTACTGTTTTCACTTACTTTCTTTTTTTGGAACAATGAGCACAAAAAAATGTGAGGTGTACATTGCGTTTCTGAGACTACAAGTGAGAAGAAACTCAACTGTGAAAACGTTGCCTGTCCAGGGAGTCCTTCAACATCCCAAAAACAAGGCTTTAAAGAGGGTTCACATGTTGCAATATTCTGAGGGGGAATGAGTAAAACACATTCCTCAAACATCAACATCCCTAATTCCTGCAATTCCGTTCCACAAGTTCATTAAAAAAAGGGAACTTTTTTTAAAGATGTATGAAATCAGATAATTCCCCTCAATACTGACAGAGAGACACCTAAAGATGTAATTGCAGGCACTGGTTAACTGAGCTCCTTTGTGACTTGTTTCAGTAAACTAGGCGTATGTCGTGCATCACTACTTCACAGTAGTGGCATTTGAACTTAATTTTTTTTTAATCAGAAATTGGCAGAAATTCCTTCTCGAACATGTGAACTTTCATGTGCCTTAATAACAAATGTGTATGCTATCTGTAAATTACAAGCCTAGTTGGTTTAGCAACGGAACAAGATTGGAGCCTTCCCGCTAGCCATGATTGGCTGAGATAATGGGTGGGCTGGACATGCCGAGACATGAGTTCGTATTGGTCTGCCATGGAGCACACTTCTGTCTATAGTGAGCTGCTCAGTATGTGTAGGTAATGCTCTCTAATGCTGATTTTTCTTAAAGATAGCTCTCCACTTTCTGGGAACTGAGTTTTGAAATCAATGGAATATCTGGTGGAAGCAGAGTATGATAACCAAGGAGTTGGAGAAAATTCAGGCAATTGATTGCAAATGTAGAGGAAGTCGAAAAGAGAACACAGAAGTGAACAAATGTGGGGGTGTATGATCCATGACTATTTACTCATGGCGTGATTGTGATAACATACAAAATAACATACAAAAACTCAAGTCCTTTTGTTCCTTTAATTCTGGTGAATCTCTTATACAATGGGTTAAAGTTATGTACAGCAACCCAGCAATAGTTACTTATCAGAAAGTATTGAGCTTCTTAGAGGAGTAAAACAAGGTTGTCCATTGTCCCCATATCTATTTATTATGGCCATTGAAATGCTAATGTTAACATTAGATCCAACAAGAACATCAACGAGTTAGAAATCCAGGTGATGCTTATCACAATCAATCTCAAAGGAAAATTGGCAAAAATAGATACGATTCTGAAACCATGGAACCACTTGTCTATTTATTGATAAATCACATTCATAAACTATTTTGTCCTATCACAGTTTACTTACTAATGGCACTGCCTACTCCAGACGACTCGTTTTTTAAAATCATATGAGCAAAATATATTTCATTTACTTTGGAATGCTAAACCAGACAAAATTAAAAGTGCCTATTAATGTAATGAATATGAGTTTGGGGGGCTAAAATGATTAAATATTAAAGCTTTAAACTGCTCACTAAAAGCTTCACTCACACATAAATTATACTTAACCTGTTACTCCTACACCCTACTTTTTCGAACATTCTGTTAAAAAATCACGCAACATTTCAGTGCCCTGCTGCTCATGCCAGGAATATAGTATATGCATATGATTAGTATGTGTGGATAGAAAACACTCAGGCGTTTATAAAACTGGTTAAATCACGGCTGTGACTATAACAGAACGTGTGTTTCATCGAAAAGTGCAGGAAAATCACTGAAAATGGAAATATATATCCATCCGCCACTTCAACCCATTGATAAAGGCGAACCACAATAAATGGGGCTGAGGTTGCAATACCTACAGCTTCCACACGATGTCAACAGTCTTGTCATTCGCCTAGGCTTTGTTTCTTGGTCAAACGAAGAAGAGACAAGCCATTTGTTCAAGTCTCCGTCCGGATATTTTGGTTGAGATTACCCGGACATTATTTCCAGACGGACAGCTAAAGAATATACATCGCCTCGTGATCAATTTGGTCACTTATTAACGTGTACTAATACCTACATACTTACGCAATGTGGCTGCCTACGGCTATTCTTCAACAGAAATGCGTAAAACTACGTCACAATGCTGTAGACACCTTGGGGAATATGTAGAAAGCGTAAGCTCTTTGATGGTACATTCACAGCTGATTAGGGAGTCATTGGAACGCAGCGCTTTGAAAACCTTGGGCACTTCCGGATTGGATTTGTCTAAAGCTTTCACCTGCAACATCAGTTCTGTTATACTCACAGACAATATCTTTACAGTTTTGGAAACGTTAGAGTGTTTTCTATCCAAATCTGTCAATTATATGCACATTCTAGCATCTTTTCCTGACAAAATATCGGGAATGTTCTTTTTTTCAAAAATGAAAATACTGCCCCCTAACACCAACAGTTTGGCCACACATATGAATCCTTAAAGGGATGGGAGAGGCTGAAGCTTAAGACGGTGTGAATGATGCTGAATGGGTGTATACAATGAAGAGCTTTTCAGTAGCTTTACCAAAACATTCAAAGGCCATTTTCTCAAAAGTGGGGTTACAAGTTTATCAACTTTCAAAGCAGAATTATTTTCCGATTGTTCCTCAACTGTAGTGTATGATATACCATTTTCTAGCTCTGAATCTCTACTTTTATCCAATGTAAAAAAAATATTTAAAAAATGTCAAACTTTGCTACATAAAACCGAATTGAGCCGGTCGGTCACATTTTACCACAGACTGTTCTGTGTTTTGTTTGTTTGTGCAGTATTTCCCAAACTGTTGAATGGAATTAGATACCGTTAGATTAGATAGACTTGTATTGTCTGTTCTTCATAGAAATGTACTTTGCCTATACAGAAAGTGCCCTGTATAAAAAAACAGGCAATAGGTATACCCGTCCGCAAGCTTAAATGTAGACTACAGTAAACTTTCTGTTAGTTAGTCTTACTGCCATTATTCTCCAACAGTGACCATAGCAGCTCAGCTACCCAGCGATTCAGCTGGTTAGCTCAGCTAGCTCGCAGACAGTATTAAGCCTTTAAGCTGTAATCATAGGCACACAATAGCCAACAAGAGCATGGAGCGCAGGGCCACAAAGCCCTCTGTGATAATTACACTGCTATCTTTGTGGCTCAGTGCAGCAAATCAGGCTGTCTAATGCCCCAACCTTTGAATCCTTTGACAGTCTGCTCTTCTCTGTAAACCTATCATGGCTGTGGTCTCATTCTATAACTTTCTACCCCCAATGTGGGCATAAGTTCCCTCCCCTTATGGAATCAAGGAATCATACTTACATCAATCCAATGTCTTTGTTTAGCCCTTGTGTTGTCTTACGGGTAAAAAAAGAAAAATGACCCACCACTATGTTTAACAGCAGAGAAAACCCCCTAAATTATATTTTTTCAGAGTGACCCCAACATTAGAAAAAGCCTTTGTTCACATTTCATCGCCTTTGTTCATATTTCCATGAAAGCTGTACACCACCAGGGTACACAGATTGTCTTTGGGTCATTTTTGACCCAGCAGTTATAAAATAATTTACACACCACAAAAAAAAAACACACACACACACACACACACAATGAGACATTGAGATTATGTGTGCTATTGTTTGAACTCAGCCAGCAGCTCCTGAAGAGGAATATCACCATGGTTGGCACAGTTAGAAAGAACAATCCTGTGCTCCCCCTGCAATCCTCTCAACAAGGGAGAGAGAGGCTTTCTCATCAAAGTTTGCCTTCACCCCCACCACCACTCTAGTTTCTTACCTCCCAAAGAGGAACAAAAATGTGGTCCTCCTGAGCACACTGCACAAAACGGCTGAGATCAGTGATTGTGAGGACAAGAAGCCAGCCATCATCCTGGACTACAACCACAACAAAGGAGTCGTGGACCATCTGGACAAGGTGATTGGAACTTACAGCTGCAGGAGGACGACTGCCCGCTGGCCCCTGGTCATCTTCCATAACATCATTGATGTGTCCTCATACAATACCTTCATGATATGGAACAAGATCAACCCTACCTGGGTGCCTGATAAGCGGAACAAGAGGGTGTTCCTGGAGCAGCTGGGAAAGGCACTTGTAACCCCACACATTCAAAGAAGGGAGCACCTCCCCTGCACAGCAGCCTCTGCAGCACTTGTGAAAGCTGGTCAGGGGGATGAATCTTGTCCTGATCCACCTGAGGCTGCAGCTGGGGCAGGCAAGAGGAGATGCCAATTCTGCCCCCCATGTTGCACATGTGAGAAATACATCTGCAAAGTCCATGCACACACACTTGCATACTGTCCTACATGTGCTAACTAAAGTCGATTGATTTATGTGCGTTTTTATTTTGTATCTATTGTCTTATTTAATTATTTTTTATTGTTGTTGTTTATACACCTTGTAGGTGGAGGCAATGTTTAAAAAAATGGGAGAAGACTAGTATTTTGTATTTGAATTCCTCATTGTACAGTACATAAGAATATATCACTATGTTGCCAAAAAAAGTTCAAGACTGTTATTGTTTCCCTTCAATAAAATGCATTCAAAACTACTTTCTGCACATTTCTGATACTTTCTTAGGCTATACAAGTGCTAGCTCTTTCATCAAATGTTTTTTTTTACACCTATGCAGTACCTTTAGCAATAATAATAATAATAAACCTCTATTTTAGTAAAGAAAACTATGACAGGTGTCCACGCTTTATTTTAGGGGTTTAGTGAAGGCGGGTCATATTTCTACCCTTAGGACAAGGGGAGTATATAGAATGTTAAGACTGCATAAGGGTTAAATCCACAATGGAGTGGAGTAATTTCATTTGAACACTTTAACATTTTTGGGGGGTCATTTTTCTATTGCATTTCCTATCCAATAGTCACCCATCGTGTAACCACCCCAGCTCAGGAACCAATTTGAAACTATAAAGTGTTGTTATAGAATACTAACACTGATCCTTTTTGGTAAACCAAAGTTACAAATGCCATGTTCAGAAAAATCACAATGTTACATTCAGACGGTGAATAAATCAAATATGCCAAGTCCATACTTTTGTTGTAAATAGTAGGCTTTTTGGATATGCGAAAATATGTTTTATAAATTGTGAAATTTAGAAAATGAGTATGCTTTAAATACCAGGATGTAACACTCATTTCAGCTTTTAATCAAATAGAATTATCTGCACACTGTTGAGGAAGAGAATCGTCTTTTCACACTCACCTGTGTTTGACAACAGCTGATAATCAGAATAGCTCTACAAAAATTAACAAATGGTTGGGAAAAAGCGTGATTGTGCATTACATGACACCTTCTCAGTATGGATGAGTATTATGTTGATATTTGTTGCTTACTGCACACTCTGTAATTAAAAAGTCATTCTAAATAGTATATACGACTATTTATACACAGTATGTAGGTTAAGTTAGTAGTAGGCAAGACAGATTTCGGACACGGCCAGTGTCTCATTTGTGAAGTGTGCTTTTGGTGGAGTGAGGAGACTTTTCTCCTCTTTAATCTAAATATATGCTAATTTTGGCATATGCAGCCAGTATCTCTGTACCTCATTAAATTTTATCTCCATAGTTCTAATTAAGTCATAATACCATGCAATCTGATGAGACCACGTCAATTAAAATCAGGAGCACTCCCTGTCTGGACATCAAACACGGATCTCAGATGAAGGTTATTAATTTGGTAGACAATGTTCTCTCACTGCCTTATGTGGACGTCACCACTATTGTTCCCCAAACCCTCCATGTATTAAGTCCTCGTTGAAGGTTAGTGCAGTGCCTTCAGAAAGTATTCACACCACTTACATTTGTCCACATTTTGTTGTGTCACAAAGTAGGATTCAATTGGATTTAATTGTCATTTTTTTGTGTGTGTTAAAATATTTTCTGCACAAAATACTCTTCAATGTCAAAGTGAAAGAAAAATGATATCATTTAAAAAAAAAGTTAAATAAAACACTAATATACAGTTGAAGTTGGAGGTTTACATACACTTTAGCCAAGTACATTTAAACTCGGTTTTTCACAATTCCTGACATTTAAATTCGCTGTCTTAGGTCAGTTAGGATCACCACTTTATTTTAAGAATGTGAAATGTCAGAATAATAGTAGAGAGAATGATTTACTTCAGCTTTTATTTATTTTATCACATTCCCAGTGGGTCAGAAGTTTACATACACTCAATTAGTATTTGGTAGCATTGCATTTAAATTGTTTAACTTGGGTCAAACGATGCGGGTAGCCTTCCACAAGCTTCCCACAATAAGTTGGGTGAAATTTGGCCCATTCCTCCTGACAGAGCTGGTGTAAACTGAGTCAGGTTTGTAAGCCTACTTGCTCCCACATGCTTTTTCAGTTATGCCCACAAATGATGGCCACTCCAATACCTTGACTTTGTTGTCTTTAAGCCATTTTGCCACAACATTGGAAGAATGCTTCGGGTCATTTTCCAATTGGAAGACCATTTGCGACCAAGCTTTAACTTCCTGACTGATGTCTTGAGATGTTTCTTCAATATATCCACATCATTTTCCTCCCTCATGATGTCATCTATTTTGTGAAGTGCACTAATCCCGACTGCAGCAAAACACCCCCACAACATGATGTTGCCACCCCCGTGCTGGGAATGGCGTTCTTCGGCTTGCAAAAGCCAGACAACCAGTACAACCTTTGTCCCAATGTGCAGTTGCAAACCATAGTCTGGCTTTCTTTATGTCGGTTTTGGAGCAGTGGCTTCTTCCTCGATGAGCTGCCTTTCAAGTTGTGTCGATATAGGACTCGTTTTACTGTTTGATTTGCACTTTTCGCACCAAAGTACGTTCATCTCTAGGAGACAGAACGCGTCTCCTTCCTGAGCGGCATGACGGCTGCGTGGTCCCATGGTGTTTATACTTGTGTATTATTGTTTGTACAGATGACCGTGGTACCTTCAGGCATTTGGAAATTGCTCCCATGGATGAATCAGACTTGTGAATGTCTACAATTATTTTCTGGGGTCTTGGTTGATTTCTTTTGATTTTCTCATGATGTCAAGCAAAGAGGCACTGAGTTTGAAGGTAGGCCTTGAAATACATCCACAGGTACACCTCCAATGGAATCAAATAATGTCATTTAGCCTATCAAAAGCTTCTAAAGCCATGACATAATTTTCTGGAATTTTCCAAGCTGTTTAAAGGCACAGTCAACTTAGTGTATATAAACTTCTAACCCCCTGGAATTGTGACACAGTGAATTATAAGTGAAATAATCTTTCTGTAAACAATTGTTGGAAAAATTACTTGAGATGTAGATGTCTTAACCGACTTGCCAAAACTATAGTTTGTTAAGTGGTTGAGCGGTTGAAAAACAAGTTTAAATGACTCCAGCCTAAAGTATTCAACCCCCTGAGTCAATACATGGTAGAATCACCTGGCAGCGAATACCACTGTCTTTCTGGATACATCTCTAAGAGCTTGCCACACCTGGATTGTGCACCATATGCCAATTATTCTCCCCAGAATTCTTCAACCTCTATCAAATTGATCGTTGATCATTGCTAGACAACCATTTTCAGGTCTTGCCTTAGATTTTCAAGCCGATTTAAGTCAAAGTCAAATCTCGGCCACTCATGAACATTCACTGTCTTCTTGTTAAGCAACTCCAGTGTAGATTTGGCCTTGTATTTTAGGTTATTGAACTGTTGAAAGGTTTATTCATTTCCCAGTGTCTGGTGGAAATCAAACTGAACAAGGTTTTTCTCTAGATTTTGCCTGTGCTTAGCGCCATTCCGTTTCTTTGTTATTCTGAAAAACTCCCCAGTCCTTAACGATTACAATCATACCCATAACATGATGCAGCCACCAATACGCTTGAAAATATGAAGAGTGGTTTGGGATTTGCCCCAAACATTACACTTTATATTCAGAATAAAAAGTGAATTGCTTTGACAATTTATTTGCAGTAATACTTTAGTGACTTTTTGCAAACAGGTTTTATTCTGTACAGGCTTTCTTATTTTCACTCTGTCAATTAGGTTAGTATTGTGGAGTTACTACAATGTTGTTGATCCATCCACAGTTCTCTCTTATCACAACTCTAACTGTTTTAAAGTCACTATTGGCCTCACGGTTAAATTCCTGAGCAGTTTCTTTCCTTTCCAGAAACTGAGTTATTCACTAACTCGTTCCTTCATAACTTCACCATGCTTAAAGGGATATTACATTTCTGCTTTTTGTATTTTTACCCATCTACCAATAGGTGCCCTTCTTTGCGAGGCATTGGAAAACCTGTTTAGTCTTTGTGGTTGAATCTGTGTTTGAAATGCACTTGTCACGTTCTGACCTTAGTTATTTTATTATGTCTTTGTTTTAATCAGGTTGTGAGTTTGGTGGGTTGTCTATGTTTGTTTTTCTATGTTGTGTTTTGCGTTTGGCCTGGTATGGTTCTCAATCAGAGTGAGGTGTCGTTAGTTGTCTCTGATTGAGAATCATACTTAGGTAGCCATTTTTCACCTGTGTTTCGTGGGTGGTTATTTTCTGTTCTGTGTTTTGTATTTCACCGTTCAGGACTGTTTCATTTCGAAGCCCGAGAGGCAGCACCAAAAATGTCTTGGGGGGTGGCACACGGGTGTGGCAAAGTCAGGTAGGAGACCGGCGCTAACTCCCCGTGCTTACCGTGGAGAGAGAGGGACCGGGCAGGCACCGTGTTATGCCGTGAGGCGCACGGTGTCCCCGGTGCCCGGTGCGCGATACATAGCAGTGCCTCGTATCGGCTGGGTTAGAGTGGGCATCGTGCCATGAAGCCGGCTCAGCGCATCTGGTCTCCAGTGCTTCTCCTCGGGCCGGGGTACATGGCACCACCCTTACACAGCCTTACACCAGCCCAGTGCTGTCCTGAGCTGCCAGAGTCGCCCGTCTGTCCTGAGCTGCCAGAGTCGCCCGTCTGTCCTGAGCTGCCAGAGTCACCCGTCTGTCCTGAGCTGCCAGAGTCGCCCTTCTGTCCTGAGCTGCCAGAGCCGCCCGTCTGTCCTGAGCTGCCAGAGTCGCCCATCTGTCCTGAGCTGCCAGAGCCGCCCGTCTGTCCTGAGCTGCCAGAGCCGCCGGTCAGTCAGGAGCTGCCAGAGCCGCCCGTCTGTCCTGAGCTGCCAGAGTCACCCATCTGTCCTGAGCTGCCAGAGCCGCCGGTCAGTCAGGAGCTGCCAGAGCCGCCGGTCAGCCAGGAGCTGCCAGAGCCACCAGTCAGCCAGGAGCTGCCAGAGCCGCCGGTCATCCAGGAGCTGCCAGAGCCGCCGGTCAGCCAGGAGCTGCCAGAGCCGCCGGTCAGCCAGGAGCTGCCAGAGCCGCCGGTCAGCCAGGAGCTGCCAGAGCCGCCGGTCAGTCAGGAGCTGCCAGAGCCGCCCGTCTGTCCTGAGCTGCCAGAGTCGCCCGTCTGTCCTGAGCTGCCAGAGCCGCCGGTCAGTCAGGAGCTGCCAGAGCCGCCGGTCAGCCAGGAGCTGCCAGAGCCGCCGGTCAGCCAGGAGCTGCCAGAGCCGCCGGTCAGCCAGGAGCTGCCAGAGCCGCCGGTCAGCCAGGAGCTGCCAGCCGCCAGTCAGCCAGGAGCTGCCAGAGCCGCCAGTCAGCAAGGAGCTGCCAGAGCCGCCAGTCAGCCAGGAGCTGCCAGAGCCGCCAGTCAGCTAGGAGCCGCCAGAGCTGCCGGAGTCTCCCGCCTGTCCGGTGCTGCCGGAATCTCCCGTCCGTCCGGTGCTGCCGGAATCTCCCGTCCGTCCGGTGCTGCCGGAATCTCCCGTCCATTCCGAACCCGTGGCTTGGTTCCCCAGTCCGAGGTCGGCGGCGAGGGTCGCCGCGTTAGAGGCCACAGAGGCGGGTAGAGAGGCTGAGAAGGACTATGGTGGCCACCCCACATAGCCTGGTTCCCCTCTAGGTTTCTTCCTAGGTTTTGGCCTTTCTAGGGAGTTTTTCCTAGCCACCGTGCTTCTACACCTGCATTGCTTGCTGTTTGGGGTTTTAGGCTGGGTTTCTGTACAGCACTTTGAGATATCAGCTGATGTACGAAGGGCTATATAAATACATTTGATTTGATTTGATTTGATTTAGGTGTCGTTAGTTGTCTCTGATTGAGAATCATACTTAGATTTTTCACCTGTGTTTCGTGGGTGATTATTTTCTGTTCTGTGTTTTGTATTTCACCGTTCAGGACTGTTTCGTTTCGTTCTCGTTGTTTTTTGTTCATATAATAAATACAATAGGGACACTTACCACGCTGCGCATTGGTCCTCCGATCCTTACCACTCCTCCTCAGAAGAGGAGGACGAGAACCACTACAGCACTGCTTGACTAAGGGACCTTAAAGGTAATTGTATGTGTGGGGTACAAAGATGAGGTAGTCATTTAAAAATCATGTTAAACACTATTATTGCACACAGAGGGAGTCGATGCAACTTATTGTGACTTGTTAAGCAAATGTGTACTCCTGAACTTATTTAGGCTTGCAATAACAAAGGGGTTTGAATACTTATTGACTCAAGACATTTCATCTTTTCATTTTTAATTAATTTGTACAATTTAATGGGGTATTGTGTGTAGGCCAGTGATCAAAAATCTCAATAGAATCAATTTAAATTCAGTCTGTAACAACAAAATGTGGAAAAAGTCAAGGGGTGTGAATATTTTCTTGAGGCACTATATATACTCTATCCAATGACGATGTTTTATACTTATGGATGAGTAACAGATAAAAAAAGAGTTAAGAGAAGAATTCAGAGAACTGGATATAACACTGACTTGCTCGAACGCCCTTAACCTAACCTTAACCCTAATCACTCACAAGCATACCTCAACTTAACCTGTTGCACATGCATGTAAATATCAGTCGTTTTGCGATTCTGAGAATATAAGTGCTTCTACGGCGATCGGACAACGTGATCTTTTCTTGTGAGAAAAAGTTTATATCAATAAGATTACTGAGATATATGTCCATAGATGAGATGATTAACGACGGAATCTGTTGTAGGGGAAACGGCACCATTGTCCGCCCCACGGCTGTTGTTATTGTTTTTCTTTTGTTGACAAAGAGGGAGTGAAGAGCGACTCTCCAAAAAATTGCATTACATATTCTATTGGGTGTTTAATGACAGTTTTCGTTAAACTTGTTTGCAGTAACTACTTTGTTGTTCTAAAATCGCAAAGGAACGTGGCAGTTTCGCCATTTTAAGGATTCCGTCTTTAATTAAACATGGAATGGCACTTTCATGAACATGAATCATGACTTCAGTCAGAAACTCAATGGTATTTCTTCCCACTAGAAGATAGGAAGAATCTGCATTTTTTTCTCCATAAACATCTATCTCTTCCACACACACATGCTTGCAAACACACACAAATGAGGGACAAACAATTGATTCAAAATCATATTTTCCCTAACGCCTAACCCTAAACCTAATCTTTACTCCTAACCTTAACCTAATTCGAAAACTAATCCTAATTCTAACCCTAAACCTAACCCCTACGCCTAAAACAGCCTTGGTTCACTGTTCTTGTGAGGTCTTTTGGTACTCACCAGTGTAGTAAAATGTGTTCACACAGACACACACACACAACATACACACACACACACAGAATGCTTGGTCACTTGCATACTGTATACTGGCACATGTGCGATAAAGGTCTCCCCATTTCCTTCCCTGCAATGCTTTCTTTATGTTATCATTCCCAACCACTGCGTTGTGGAATGAGGCAGTGCTCCACACACTGCTGCTGACCAAGATTAACACTTATCTCAGACCACCGCGAGACTGACAGCTTCTGCACTAAACGAATTAGACAGGGAACAGGGAAGCCATCAAATTCCAAACTTGAGGCGCAGGACAGGCCTACACCTCGGGTTGGCAATATTGTATCTTATATATCTTATTTTAGAGACTGATCACAGCGACCACAGGTTGTGCGGGGCATGATTTTGCTGACAGGAACATAATAGTTTACATTGAGTCAGGAAAGTCCAACTTGATTGAAACTGCTACAGAGGAAATTCCGAAGGTGGAAGTTGTTGACATATGAGTTGTGAAAAAGAGGATAGCACAGTGGAAATCCAACTTTCAACATAGTCATGTAACAAATGACGGATAACATGGGTGAGGACATTAACATTTATTTTGAAGACAAATGTCTCCAGATATTGGCTATATTAACCTGGCCAATACTTGTGTACTTTCTCTGGGTCTGCATGTCAAAATGTCTTAGAGAACACATTCTATAATTCATCTGAGATCTTTTCTCCTGAAAGCCGTTGATTTTTCATTCCACGGCTGTGTCCCCAGTGGCACCCCTTTCCCTTTATATTGCACTGCTTTAGAACGGGACCATAGGTCTGTGGTCAAAAGCAGTGCAATGTGTAGGGAATAGGGTGCCATTGGGCACACTCTGGGCACTCTGTATCGACACTTTAGCTTAATCACCAAAAGTTATGGAGAGGGTCATTGTGTTATCTTGTTACTGCAGGTTATGGGGATGGTGGGACGGTGGGAGCTACAGCAGAGCTTTGTATATAAACATTATGTCACATTGGTCCCATGTAGTTCAGTTGGTAGAGCATTGCATTTGCAACACCAGGGTCGTAGGTTCGATTCCCACAGGATGAAAATGTATGTACTCAATACTTTAAGTCAAAGCGTCTGCTAAAATGTGTATATCATGCTGTTACTTGGCCTTGACATATACAGTTGTTGTTAAGTTGCTTTATGGTTTTTCCAAACCTCTGCTCGAAGTACGTCCTTTTCTTTGTGCAACTTAAGCGGAAATGTTCAATAAAATATTTCTTATAAAAGTCTGCTGAAGATTTGGCCTCCACAGTTTCATCCCGCTTTGGGAAAGTACAATCATTGCAAACAGTTAGATAGGACTGAGTTGTGCACTTTACCGGTGAGAGCCGATGTTCTTACACTGTGAACAACTTCCAAACAATTATCCAAGTAAATAGCTCCAGGTTAGATTCACAGTGTTTGACTCTGCCAAGGTTCAAATTATTTCTAGTAAATTGCCGGTCACCCGGGTGGTTTCAAACATACAGTTTGGAATGTGGAAAGTTGCTTACAAATTTTGCATGATATATTAGTGAGATGTATACACATAGAAACAAATTTGGTAACACTTTATTTTAAGGTGCACATATTGGCCACTAATTTGTAGTTTATAAGTGTCACGCCCTGGTCAAAGTATTTTGTGTTTATCTTCATTTATTTGGTCAGGCCAGGGTGTGACATGGGTTTTTGTATGTGATGTGTATGTAGTGGGATTGTAGCTTAGTGGGGTGTTCTAGGTAAGTCTATGGTTGTCTGAAGTGGTTCTCAATCAGAGGCAGGTGTTTATCATTGTCTCTGATTGGGGACCATATTTAGGCAGCCATATTCTTTGGTTGTGTTGTGGGTGATGGTCCTTGTTCCTGTCTATGTTAGTTTTCACTAGTATAGGCTGTTTCAGTTTTCGTTACGTTCTTTGTTTTGTAGTGTTTGTGTTTTAGATTCGTGTTACGTTTTTTGTTCATTAAACATGGATCGCAATCTACACGCTGCAGTTTGGTCCAACTCTCCTTCACCACACCTAAAAAACCGTTACAGAATCACCCACCGTAAACGGACCAAGCAGCGTGTCAACAGGCAGGAGCAGCTCAAAGAGGATATGCGAAATAAGGATTTCTGGACATGGGAGGAAATCCTCGACGGGAGAGGACCCTGGGCTAAACCAGGGGAGTGTAGCCGCCCAAAGGTGGAACAGGTGGAGGCAGCAAGGAGAGTAGAGTCAGCCGGAGAGAGGAGCCGGCGATATGAGGGAACACGGTTGGCAAGGAAGCCTGAGAGTCAGCCCCAAAAATCTCTTGGGGGGGGCTCAGGGAGAGTGTGGCAGACTCAGGAGTCAGACCTGAGCCAACTCTCCCTGTTTATCGTGAGGAGCCAAGGAGGAGACCAGAACCAGAGCCGGTGTTGGAGGTGAGCGAAGCAGAGACTGTGAAGGAGTTAATGGGGAAATTGGAGGAGAGAGAAATGAGGGAGTTGCTGTGTTGGTGCTTTTTGTGTGGAATTCGCCCGACGGAACGTGTCAGGGATTTGATGGCACCTGGGTCAGCGCTCCATACTCGTCCTGAGGTGCGTGTTATAGTCGGCTGGTGAAGTTGGTGCCAGCCTCACGCACCAGGCCTCCTGTGCACATCCCTAGCCTTGCACGTCCTGTGCCAACACTGCTCTCAAGATCTCCAGTACGCCTTCACGGTCTAGCCCATCCTGTGCCACCTCCACACACCAGCCCTCCGGTGGCAGCTCCCCACACCAGGCTTCCTGTGCGTGTCCTCGGCCCAGTACCACCAGTGCCAGCACCACGCATCAGGCCTACAGTGCGCCTCGCCTCTCCTGCGCTGCCGGAGCCTCCCGCCTGTTCAGCGCTATCAGAGCCTTTCTCCTCTCCTGCGCTACCGGAGTCTCCCGCCTGTTCAGCGCAGCTAGAGCCTTCTTCCTCTACAGCGCTGCTGGAGTCTCCTGTCTGTTCAGCGCAGCCAGAGCTGTCAGCCTGTATGGAGCAGCCAGAGATGTCAGTCTACATGGAGCAGCCAGAGCTGTCAGTCTGCATGGAGCAGCCAGAGCTGTCAGTCTGCATGGAGCAGCCAGAGCTGTCAGTCTGCATGGAGCAGCCAGAGCTGCCAGTCTACATGGAGCAGCCAGAGCTGTCAGTCTGCATAGAGCAGCCAGAGATGTCAGTCTGCATGGAGCAGTCAGAGCTGTCAGTCTGCATGGAGCAGTCAGAGCTGTCAGTCTGCATGGAGCAGCCAGAACTGTCAGTCTGCATGGAGCAGCCAGAGCTGCCAGTCTGCAAGGAGCTGCCAGTCTACATGGAGCAGTCAGAGCTGTCAGTCTGCATGGAGCAGCCAGAGCTGTCAGTCTGCATGGAGCAGTCAGAGCTGTCAGTCTGCATGAAGCAGCCAGAGCTGTCAGTCTGCAAGGAGCTGTCAGTCTGCAAGGAGCTGTCAGTCTGCATGGAGCAGCCAGAACTGTCAGTCTGCATGGAGCAGCCAGAGCCGCCAGTCAGCGTGGAGCAGTCAGAGCCGCCAGTCAGCATGGAGCAGCCAGATCTTCCAGATCTGCCAGTCAGCCAGATTCTTCCAGATCTGCCAGTCAGCCAGAATCTTCCAGATCTGCCAGTCAACCAGGCTCTTCCAGATCTGCCAGTCAGCCGGGATCTGCCGGAACTGCCAGTCAGCCAGGATCCGCCAGTCGGCCAGGATCCGCCAGTCGGCCAGGATCTGCCAGTCAGCCAGGATCTGGTAGATTCATCAAACTGCCTGAGCTTCCTCTCACTCCTGAGCTTCCTCTCACTCCTGAGCTTCCTCTCACTCCTGAGCTTCCTTTCACTCCTGAGCTTCCTTTCACTCCTGAGCTTCCCCTCAGTCCCAAGCTGCCCCTCAGTCCTGAGCTGCCCCTCAGTCCCGATCTGCTCCTCAGTCTAGTGGGGTTCTGGGTGAGGACTACTAGGCCATGGTCGGCGGCGAGGGTTGCCTATCCAAGGACGCGAGGAGGGACTAAGACAGTGGTTGAGTGGAGTCCACGTCCCGCGCCGAAGCTGCCACCATGGACAGACGCCCACCCGGACCCTCCCTATTGTTTTGAGGTGCGTTCGGGAGTCCGCACCTTAGGGGGGGGGGGTTCTGTCACGCCCTGGTCAAATTATTTTGTGTTTTATCTTCATTTATTTGGTCAGGCCAGGGTGTGATATGGGTTTTTGTATGTGGTGTGTATGTATTGGGACTGTAGCTTAGTGGGGTGTTCTAGGTAAGTCTATGGCTGTCTGAAGTGGTTCTCAATCAGAGGCAGGTGTTTATCGTTGTCGCTGATTGGGAACCATATTTAGGCAGCCATATTCTTTGGTTGTATTGTGGGTGATTGTCCTTAGTGTCCTTGTTCCTGTCTATGTTAGTTTTCACTAGTATAGGCTGTTTCGGTTTTCGTTACGTTCTTTGTTTTGTAGTGTTTGTGTTTTAGATTCGTGTTACGTTGTTTGTTCATTAAACATGGATCACAATCTACACGCTGCAGTTTGGTCCGACTCTCCTTCACCACACCTAGAAAACCGTTACAATAAGTGTGTATTTAAGTATATATTTACGGTCTTTATTATGTCTTATTTGCAATACTGTATATTTGGCCCTACTAAATGTTTTTCTTTCTTCAAACATAAGTCATGTATAACTTAATAACATCTGTTTTTTTTTGTGTAGCTTGCTCATTATTAACTATGAATACAGTTTTTTTTTATAGCTAATAATTAGGTTATTACGGATTGGTCAGTAATACCTGACTTAAAATGTTTAAATAACAAATCATCTTTGACCTACTCTAATTCTAATAAGACATAATAAAGTCCTTATAACCTACTTATATACATACTTATAAACTACAAATTAGTGGTTACCCTGCAATCAGGGGACGTTCCTTAGGACATTCGGCGACATGCCCATTAGGTCCCTTAAGCGTTTAGGGGGAATGTTGTCCCTCTGACGTTCTGTGAACGTTGTGTTAGGACATCACTGAGGACCATGTCAGGACCTTTTCAGGACGTTCTCGGGACTTTTATTTTTACTAGTCCTTAGCATGTCGTGTTATGGTCCCAATGGAACGTCCTCTGGGGGAAGTTGTGTCATGGTCACCTGAAGGTCACCTGACTGTTCTTAGGACATTGTGTCATGGTCCCCTAGAGGTATAGTCTAGTTCCCGGTTTGTCCCAGTGACCTCCACGAGGACGTTTTTAGAACGTTCTCGGGACGCTGTGTCATGGCCCCCTGAACATTCTTGGGATGTTCTGTCATGGTCCACTAGAGATTTTCACGTGATTACTGTATGAATAAACATATACAACATAATCATGCACGTCAAACACTATGTTAAAAGCACTGTTAGTGTGGTGTCCCTAGCATTGCCAATAGACAAAGAGCTTTGACTGGATTAGGCCTTGATGGGCTTGGCAACAGTAATAAAGGGTGGTGTGTAATGAAACTACAGGTGTATGTGCCCTGAGTGGAACTTTGATTTTGAGGGGGGACATTTCTTTGCGACCATCAGGTGACTAAACGGGAAGTAGACAAGAACCTCCAGTGAACCATAACACAAAGTCTAAAGAAGATTCACGGGGCATTCAGGGGTCGGTGAATAATGTCCTAAAAACATCCCAGGGACCAACAGGGAACTGGACAAAACCTCAAGGGGACCATGATACAACGTCCTGACAACTTCAGACATCCAAACAACTCATTATTGTTTGCAGGGTATAGCCTTATCATGGGGATAATATCTTTATGGTCACGTCTCAATGTCTCGTAACTTGTATTGCTGCCAAGCCAACCGGTTGTGGTCGTGTTAGCTTATGACACCATCATATAGGCCAAGATTCTCCAAAAAGGCGCTAGAAGCTAATAGAAAGAGACGAAAAGGGGCACTCCTCGGGTGAGTGTGCTTGAGGAGCTATGAAATTAATTTTATTCATTTTTTCCCCCTTCCTCATTTACTCAAAGTTTCTTAGCCAGCCTCGTCAGCTCAGATATGTGTCCCGCCATTACTGGGCTAATCCAGCCATGACGGCATTCAATTTCCAGGAAATATGCAGCGGGGGGAGTTTGCAGCCGTCTGAATCTCAACGCTCATGTCGGAATTCCGTTGAAGCGAGCTCCCGCCTGCTCTCCAAGGGACCCCGGCCCTGTCTCTCTGGGAGGAAGTCATTGGGATTAAAAGTTTGATTGGACAAGAGAACTGTAGGGAGTGATGCTTCCTGCTTTCAGGTTCAATATTCATTTTCCTCACATTAATATGGAGACATTGCCTATAGCTGGGTGTGAACAGAATGCGGATGATATGAGGAGAGGAGAAGTTTGACAATGAAGGAAATGCATGGGGGGTCTCTTTCTATTAGCCTATGGCGGCTTCTCCCAGTCGTTCTCCTTTAAACTGGGTTTAACAGCTGCTGAGGATTATTATAGATGCTATTTCATTTAACAATTTGTTTTACATTAACCTCTTAACTGGACTTCACAGGATATCATTCAATATAGAGAGCACTAAAGAAGTCCAAGGGAAAATGTACAGCACATTTGCAAAAAAAGCCATTTTCTTTCACACATACGCCTCTCCAAAACTCTCCACCCTTTAATTTTTAATTGCCAAGAAGAACACACTGCCAAAATTAAGGCAAATGTTAATTTACCATCTGGATATGATCGTTTCCACTTCAGAATCAACATGTAATAATTATATGGGTGCATTTATCCCATTTCACACATGTATAAGTGTGTTTTATACACATGGGTGAATTGGAAATGTGTTAGTTCTCATTTCTAAAATTATAATTAGATTACATTTCCTTCTCCATTGTGTATGCATCGGTCCCCAGAAGTAGGAATAAAGCATGAAATGGAAAGCTGTTTCCAACTGTCCACGTATATTGAGTTTTCGTGCAGAATAATTTTCTGTACTTTGGTTAAGCAAAGGTTATAAGACACTTGCTTTACATTGTAGCCTCGACCCTAATTTATGTGCTCTCTGTCATCTGGAACTGCATGGCAAATGGTCCAGGAACATAAGGAAAGCACAAAGGACAATGCCCAAGGACTAGTCACCCATTCCCCCTCTGAGGGGCCAAAATGTATCTCTGTTATGGTATCCAGAGAACTGTGACAGAGTCATGCCATAGTATCCATGTTTGGTATCTATATGAAACTTGTTCACCGAGGATAACTCTGATGGTATCTATATGGATGTATTATCTCTGTGGTTACTTGTACCTGTAGGGTGAACTCTGAGTTACTCTATTGTGCAAAGGAATATTGTCTTCTTAGGAATTCTTAATGACATTGGTCCTGGGAGTGTTTAGGTTACTGTAAACTTGGTATCGTTTGATTGGTCAATGGCGGTTGATTTTGGGCTGAAAGGTTCCACATGCAGATGTTACAAATATAATTTAATGCATTTGTTCGCGCTTTTATCCTCTATCCAGTCCATGAAGGAAGGTTGTATGATCAATCTAATTTCCTATGCTTCTTGGCCTCTGGCCTAGTCAGCATCTCTTTGTTCATTGTTTGTCTTCTAAGTTAATGTTAGGATCTATGTGCCTAGAAACCTGCTTGGTAAAAGGTGTTAATGCTTTAATGCTTGTGAATCTATTCATTGTACAATGTTAATTAAATATTTGCCTTTGATATAGACAATTCTCAGACCAATTCCTGCTAGCCAACAACTCATTGCCTGTATATTTTAATTATCTTTATGGAGTCAGCCTATTAAAATGTTCATCTAATTGCTTAGTCTTATTACAAGTCGCATGCAAAAAAACACGCCTTTATCTTTTTCAAACCAGTATCGGGTAAATTATGGCAAATGTATTGAAATCATTTCCAATGGCCCCATAGAGTGTGTGAAAATATATAACACATTCTACATAGGACATTAGTACACACAAAATAGCTGGTCTTCAGCGAGAGTAGCATGATAATTGGGACCAATAGCGTGGCACGACCGTACATCCCCCTTAGGAAATATTGTTTCATGACATTATGCAGATGTCACATCAGTAAGCAATGCAATGTTGGTCTCAGTGAGTGTCGTATGTATACACATACAGATGAATTACAGAAGTGGCTGAACTGTGACCCTTCTACTCCTCATCAGCTTCTCTCCGTACAGTATTGACAGACCTATCATTTCACAATCATGTCCAACATATCTTTATTAGTGATTATTGATTCAGTTGCCGTCGCCAAGACATTGGCTCGGCTTGACAAAGGGTGCCAGCAGGGTGGGTTTGGTGGGGGGGTGCTGCTGTCGCCATGGTGATGAGGTGATCAACGGTGGAGTTTCGATCGTCCAGTGACCCACAGGTGTCCTCGGTTGAATGGAAATGTCAAGACATTTTGAATGCACTTTTTTTTGGTCGACTCTTGCATTGGAGTCAACACACACACAGTCGGTATTGCGATGTGGATATGAATACAGTGTATTCATTGTGTATGTACCACTCGCATTATTTTCAAAGTACCAAACTGTGCATCGTGGATGTGAAAAAATGGTTCATCTACCTTACCGGCAGTTGGATAGCAGTGACTTCCCTCGGCCATAGACTTCCCTAGGAGTCTAAGTTATCTATAAGAAGAGAGTGCATCAATGTAAAAGTCCAGATTGGAGGGGGGTCACTTTGATGTTACAAATGTTTCACATTATCCAGACAACTTACATAAAATGGCACATACAATGTGTCACGCCCTGGCCTTAGTATTTTGTGTTTTCTTTATTATTGTGGTTAGGCCAAGGTGTGACATGGGTGATTATGTGTTTGTCTTGTCAAGGGGTTTTTGTAGATTGATCGGGTTGTGTTCAGTGTAGTATTCTAGGTAAGTCTATGGTTGGTGTTTATCGTTGTCTCTGATTGGGAACCATATTTAGGCAGCCATATTCTTTGGGTATTTTGTGGGTGATTGTTTCCTGTCTTTGTGTTTGTTGCACCAGATAGGGCTGTTTCGGGTTTACCACGTTTTCTTATTTTGTATATGTATATTGTTCACGTTATCATCTTTATTAAAGATGTTCAACCATAACCACGCTGCATTTTGGTCCTCCACAACAGGACCAAGTGGCGTGGTAACGGGCAGCAGCAACAGCGGCCAAAGACACAGGACTCTTGGACATGGGAGGAAATCCTCGACGGGAGAGGAACCTGGGATAAACCAGGGGAGTGTAGCCTCCCCAAGGTGCAGCAGGAGAAGCGGCAAAAAGAGCAGCTTAAAGAGGAATGGACATGGGAGGACGAATTGGACGGTAAAGGACCCTGGGCACAGCCAGGAGAATATCGCCGCCCCGAGGAGCTGGAGGCAGCGAAGGCGGAGAGGCGCTGGTATGAGGAGGCAGCACTGCGGCGTGGATGGAAGCCTGAGAGTCAGCCCCAAAAATGTATTGGGGGGGCACACAGGGACTATGGCGAAGCCAGGTAGGAGACCAGTGCCAACTTCCTGTGCTTACAGGGGGGGGCGAGAGAGACCGGGCAGGCACTGTGTTATGCTGTGGAGCGCACGGTGTCCCCAGTGCGGGTGCATAATCCGGTGCGGTACATACCAGCTACTCGTATCGGCCGGGCTAGAGTGGGCATCGAGCCAAGTGCCATGAAGCCGGCTCTGCGCATCTGGTCTCCAGTGCGTCTCCTTGGGCCGGCGTACATGGCACCAGCCTTGCGCATGGTGTCCCCGGTTTGCCTGCACAGCCCAGTGTGGGCTTTTCCACCTCGCCGCACTGGCAGGGCGACCGGGAGCATTCAACCAGGTAAGGTTGGGCAGGATCGGTGCTCAAGAGCTCCAGTGCGCCTGCACGGTCCGGTCTATCCAGTACCACCTCCACGCATCAGCCCTCCGGTGGCAGCTCCCCGCACCAGGCTTCCTGTGCGTGTCCTTGGCCAAGTACCACTAGTGCCAGCACCACGCACCAGGCCTACAGTGCTCTTCGCCTGTCCAGAGCTGCCAGAGTCTCCCGCCTGTCCAGAGCTGCCAGAGTCTCCCGCCTGTCCAGAGCTGCCAGAGTCTCCCGCCTGTTCAGAGCTGCCAGAGTCTCCCGCCTGTCCAGAGCTGCCAGAGTCTCCCGCCTGTTCAGAGCTGCCAGAGTCTCCCGCCTGTCCAGAGCTGCCAGAGTCTCCCGCCTGTCCAGAGCTGCCAGTCAGCCAGGATCCTCCAGAGCCGCCAGTCAGCCAGGATCCTCCAGAGCCGCCAGTCAGCCAGGACCCTCCAGAGCCGCCAGAGCCGCCAGGATCCGCCAGTTAGCCAGGATCCGCCAGAGCCGCCAGTCAGCCAGGATCCGCCAGAGCCGCCAGTCAGCCAGGATCCGCCAGAGCCAGGATCCGCCAGAGCCGCCAGTCAGCCAGGATCCGCCAGAGCCGCCAGTCAGCCAGGATCCGCCAGTCAGCCAGGATCCGCCAGAGCCGCCAGTCAGCCAGGATCCGCCAGTTAGCCAGGATCCGCCAGAGCCGCCAGTCAGCCAGGATCCGCCAGAGCCAGGATCCGCCAGAGCCGCCAGTCAGCCAGGATCCGCCAGAGCCGCCAGTCAGCCAGGATCCACCAGTCAGCCAGGATCCGCCAGAGCCGCCAGTCAGCCAGGATCCGCCAGGATCCACCATTCAGCCAGGATCCGCCAGAGCCGCCAATCAGCCAGGATCCGCCAGTCAGCCAGGATCCACCATTCAGCCAGGATCCGCCGGTCAGCCAGGATCCGCCAGAGCCGCCAGTCAGCCAGGATCCGCCAGAGCCGCCAGTCAGCCAGGATCTGCCAGAGCCGCCAGTCAGCCAGGATCGGCCAGAGCCGTCAACCTGCCTGAGCTACCCCTCAGTCCTGAGCTACGTTCAACCATAACCACGCTGAATTTTGGTCCTCCTCTCCTTCCCAGGAAGAAAACCGTAACACAATGTTAGCCTTTCAATTGCGTCAGTACATCTTTGACAAATCTGTTGAAACAAAAATAGCAAATTATTTCATAAGTCATGTAAAATAGTGATATCATGCTACGTGCTGTTATAAACCGGGTAGTTTGGGTCCTGGATGCTGATTTGCTGAAAGCCGTGGTATATAAGACAATATACTGTACAACCGGTATGGGGGAAATATACTTGTTTAATTTTCTATTCATGTTGGTAACCAATTTATAATAGCAAAAAATCACCTCTGGTGTTTGGGGTGTATGGCCAATATACCACAACACCTAAGGCCTTATTGCTTAATTATAAAAAACTGAAATGACAGATGAAACAAAAACATAACAGCGCAACAGTATCTTCACTTATCATGCCCTCACGTCTGCTGCTCTGGGCTTGGAAATAGCATGGCCTTAGAATACTTTGAAATAGCTCCATAGTGAAATCCCATTGAGTTCTACTGGAGATGTTGCGCTGTTATGGAGTTGTGCCATTATGGAGAGCTAGCATCCAGGCTGGGTAACAACTGATCACAGCAGCACGTAAGCCAAGGCCGCATTCCAAATTCCACCCTATTTCCTAAATAGCGCATAACTTTTGACCAGAGCAAAAGTAGTGCACTATAAAAGGGAATAGGGTGTCATTTGTGACACAGTTAGGTTGTTATGGGTTATCTCTTATCCATGTCGTTTCACTCCCCATGTTTTTCCAAAGAGTCAATGTTGCAGTGCATCACAAAGTGCCCTCGCCTCATTACTCCATTGATATTCTGCAATGCAGACGTCCTGCTGAAACCCCATAGACAGAGTAGGGATGGTGCGGGGTGTTTTAGTTCAGTTTAGATTATTCGGATCCCCATTAGCTACTGAACATGTAGCAGCTACTCTTCCTGTGGTCCACATAAAATAACAAATTCTTATTTACAATGACTGCCTACCAAAAGGCCTCTTGCCTGGGATTAAAGGGGCCTGGGATTTAAATAAATACAATATAAATATAGGACAAAGCACACATCACAACAAGAGAGACAACAATACAGAAAGAGAGACCTAAGATGACAACATAGCAAGCAAGGCAGCAACACATGACAACACAGCATGGTAGCAACAACAGAACATGGTAGCAGCACAACATGGTAGCAGCATAAAACATGGTACAGATATTATTGGGCACAGATAACAGCACAAAGGGCAAGAAGGTAGAGACAACCATACATCACACATAGCAGCCACAAATGCCAGTTAAAGTGGCCATGATTGAGTCTTTGAATGAAGAGAAGGAGATAAGTGTTCAGTTTGAGTGTTTGTTGCAGCTCGTTCCAGTCGCCAACTGCAGCGAACTGAAAAGAGGAGCGACCCAGGGATGTGTGTGCTTTGGGGACCTTAAATAGAATGTGACTGGCAGGACGGGTGTTGTATGTGGAGGATGAGGGCTGCAGTAGATATCTTAGGGGGAAGTGAGGCCTAAAACGGTTTTATAAATAAGCTTCAACCAGTGGGTCTTGCAATGGGTATACAGAGATAACCAGTTTACAGAGGAGTATTGAGTGCAGTGATGTGTCCTATAAGCATTGATGGCAAATCTGATGGCCGAATGGTAAAGAACATCTAGCCGCTCGAGAGCACCCTTACCTGCCGATTTCTATAAATGATGTCTCCGTAATCTGGCATGGGTAGGATGGTCATCTGAATCAGGGTTAGTTTGGCAGCTGTAGTGAAAAAAGACAGAGGAAACCAAGTCTAAATGTAACTTTAGCCTGAAGCTTTGATATACGCTGAGAAAAGGACAGTGCACCATCTAGCCATACTCCCAAGTACTTGTATGAGGTGATTACCTCAAGTTCTAAACCCTCAGAGGTAGTAATAACACCTGTGGGAGGAGAGCATTCTTCTTACCAAGCCACATGACCCTTGTTTTGGAGGTGTTCAGAACAAGGTTAAGGGTAGAGAAAGCTTGTTGGATACTAAGAAATTTTTGTTATAGAGCATTTAACACAAAATCCAGGGAGGGGCCAGCTGAGTATAAGACTATCATCTGCATATAAATGGATGAGATAGCTTCCTACTTCCTGAGCTATATTGTTGATGTAAATTGAGAAGCTTTGTTTTGTGCCAGCTGCAGCTTTGCTATGTATTTCTTCACTGCACCTGACCACATTACCGGACAGTAATCAAGATGGGACAAGATCAAAGCCTGAACAACTAGTACAGTTGATATTTCTGTCAAAAACACAGAAAATATTTTTTGTAACAGACACCTCTCTACATATTCATAACAACTTTGACAGTGATTTGACTTGAGCAGGCTAACTGACCATCCAATATTACTCCTAGGAGTTCAGCTTCTCGAATTTGTTCAATGGTCACACCCTTCATACACAACTCCAGTTGAGGTTTACGTCTAAGAGAATGATTTGAACCAAATACAATACAATGTAGATGTACAGTGAGCTCCAAAATGACAGTGACACAATTTTGGTTGTTTTGACTCTGTACTCATGCACTTTGGATTTGAAATTATGTGATGACTTTCAGCTTTAATTTGAGGGTATTTTCATCCATATTGGGTGAACCATTTAGAGATTACAGCACTTTTTATACATAGTCTGTCCATTTTAGAGGACCAAAAAGCATTGTTAAAACTTCACGATTCATTCAGGACTATCCATGATGATGGTAGCAGCCACATTAATGTAGCTGGGTATAGAAACATATTCTATTCTTATTTACAATAAAAGTGACCAATACATTAATTCCCATTCATTTCTATTAGGCACAAAATAGTCTGAAACAATCAAAACAAACAGTAAAGGCATCAAACGAGTTTGTAGAGTCGCAAGCTAGATATAGTTATTGCGTGCTATGAATATGCGACCAAATATTTAACTTTTTACTACTTTAATACATATACAGTATAAGTGAATTTGTCCCAATACTTTTGGTCCCCTAAAATGGGGTGAGACAATGTACAAAAAATGCTGTAATTTCTAAACGCTTCACTCAATATGGATGAAAATACCCTCAAATTAAAGCTGACCATCTGCCCTTTAACCCCATCGTCAATATATCATTTCAAATCCAAAGTGCTGGAGTATAAAGCCACTGACCCAATACTTTTGGACCTCACTGTATTTATGTCCAATGTACTGTTAATTACCAATTCTGACACTAACTAACTCCTTGCTAAGAGTCTTAGTGAGCTCACTGGCTGTAGGTGCTGATGTGCAGTGTTCAATCATCCGCATACATAGTCATTTTAGCATCTTGTAAGTCAAGTGATAAATCATTTGTTAAAATAGAGAAGAGTAACGGCCCAAGGCAACTGCCCTGAGGGGTACCGCACTGTACACATCTGATGTTAGAGAAGCTTCCATTGAATAATATTCTATTGGATATTATTCTAGAGTTATTCTGGAAATCTAACAATACTTCAACTATCATGTTATTATCCATTTATTTGAACCAATCATCAGTCATCTGAGTCAGTGTCAGTACAAGTTGAGGGCCCCTCCCTATATGTATGCTGAAAGTCAGTAGTTAAAAAATAACATTGTATTTGTTCAAACTCAACTCTCTCCATCAGTTCACAAAGAACAGGCAGCAAGTTGATTGAGTAGCTGTTAGAGCCAGCAAAGGTGCTTTACTATTTGTAGGTAGTGGAATTACTTTAGCTTCCTTCCACAGGTGGTGGGTGTGTCTGTGTGTGTAATGCATAGTCTAGGCATACATTTGTGAAATGTTTACGTTTTTACAAAATAATAAACGTTGTGTATGTGTGCAATGCAGCATACACCTTGATAGGTGTGTGTGTAGTGAGCGCTGTGTGTGTGTGCCCCTTTCCCGACATTCCTCTCACAAAAATACATTTGTGTTTTGGTGAGGAGGGATTTAGGTTGGGGGTTCTCCCCCACCTTGTGGTCCCAAAGGATCCTCTCCTCCCTCCGGCAGCCCACTGTTATGAATACAGCATTATAATGGTGACTTTATGATGTTGCCTGTGGGAGTCCACAGCCCTCCTGGGACTACTTCCCTCCTTGCAGTCACACTCCCTCTTCCACCTCTCTCTCCTCCGCTCCCCTTCTCACCTCCCTCCTCTTTTCCCCTCCTCTTCTCTCACTCCCACAGTGCCTGTCCCCCGTTACTCCTCTCTACCCCCTCTCTGCTCTCCCTCATACACTCCCAACTTTCTCACATCTCTCTCCTCCCTATCTCCTTTCCCCCTCCCTTTCTCTCCCCCACTCGCACACTCCACTCTCGCCCTCCTCCCCCCTCTCTCTCCATCACTCTCTCCTCCCCTCTCCCCTTTCCCCTCATTCTGGATTTACGGTCTGGCTAGGGAGAGACGGGAGTAGTATATTCCCCCCATCCATTGAAATAATTCATGTTGGGGCCTATGACACATAAATAACAGATGAGGACTGCTTAAAGAGATAAAAGCCGGGAAAGTGTGGGGCTAATTGACCATGATGGTGGCGCAATAGTGAAATATTTGATTATGTGTTTTGGCAGGTGAGGACACACACATGTGCAGACACACACCTCCGACAATGTGCTAACGAACACGACACATAAAACGAATATACATTCTCATACCGGTGTTGGGGGAGTGGTCTGTGTGTGTGTGTGCGTGCGTGCGCCGGTATGAGAATGTATACGAGTTCTATGTGTCGTGTTCATTAGCACATTTTCGGAGGTGTGCGTCTGCACGTATGTGTTTGCTCGCTTGTGCGTGTGTGTGTGCGTCAGAGAGAATGGCTCTGAGTCATCCATTTCATTCTCTCTTACAGCACTTGAAACAAAGTACAGATCTGAAAAAGAAAAGACAACAAAGAGAAACTCTTAATTGAATGAGCTCAGAGAGAGAGGTTCTCTCTTTCAGTAATACATTGATCTCACAGCAGAGCATCTCTATCTCACAATTATTTTGTTCCCAATTCAGAGTGAGCAATCATATATTACATTGTTCAAATGATAAATGGTGATAAAACTTGGCCATTAATATACTGTGCTGTTAAAAGCAAAGGGAACGTGACAGAAACGTGTGGGTGGTGTTCCTTTCCCTCTCCTCCCAAACCTAATAGCTTTGCAATTTCTTTCAGTGAAGGCCAGTAGCTTTTCACTCTTCCCTACCTGTAAACCAATGACATGGCCTAATGGTGACGACTATGGAGTGTCACGTCGCAACCGGTTCTGTGCGACCTCCAGCTTCCTCCCAGAATGCCTCTGGCCTTTCGCCAGGCTATCCTAGGAGGGCAAGCGAGGGAGTGTGATAGAGGTATAGGGAAAGAGAGAGAAGGAGAGAGAGAGGTGGATATCTACAACATTAATAGATTATAATCTCACCCTCACCATTGCCCTCGAAAAACACCAGGCCCGGCATGTCCACTGAGATTAAAAAAAGAGGGTAAAAAAAGAGAACGCCTCAGTCCGGATCGATCCGCCAGGCGGTTTCAGGAGGCGGCGGCCTCAACGTGACCTTTCAGTGTGATAAGATGGCTGTGAAGGTCATCCACCGCAAGGCAGGCAGCATCGCATAGCAGAGTCGAGCCCCCGTCTTTGCGAATCATAGTCAAAGGGGAAATCTTCTCATCCCACGCCAGGGCCCGGGCAGGCACCCCGGGAGTCACATGGAAGATTGATGGAAACGGAGAAGCAGATTGATGAGATGACGACTGTCAGGTTGACCTTTTTGGAAATGTATCGGGGGTCAAAAGACTGCGTATTCCCCCATTGACGGCGCAGTAACTGCCATTGAGTCACTGTCGTCACTGTCTTGTTTACGTCGAGTGGCAGCGGGGGAGTGGATAAAGAGCAGTAGGCAGATCGTGTCTCTTCCCTGTTATTCCTCTGTTTGTTTTTTTAAGTTATGGAAACAATCAATTGGAAATTTGGGGAATAAGAATGGAACAGGGAAGGAATGCATGACTTCCTCCAATCTGTCAATACGGTTTAAACCCAGGTATACAGTATTAGCCTTGCATTTTAAGTGTTTTTCATGCAAAAAGGATACTCAGTGAAACCAGAGAGGTATACTACTGTTATGTAGTAGGCTCGGTAACATGAGGACACAATGGGTATAATTAAGGGTTAGTTTACTCGGCAAGCTTAGCACACAGCATACATCAGCACATGCATACTCCTCAAACTACATCACCACAGTAGGTACTTCCGTTATGTATTTAATAGGCACAGGCAATTGACAAAATAAAGGAAACACCAACAGTGTCTTAAAAGGCCCAGTGCAGTCAAAAAGGGATTTCTGTGTGTTTAATATATATTTCCACACTATTAGGTTGGAATAATACTGTGAAATTATGAAAATGATGATATTGCCTTTTTAGTGTAACAGCTGTTTGAAAAGACTGCCTGAAATGTCAGCCTGTTTTGGTGGGATGGAGTTTTGGCCTTCCATGGGACATCACCAGGAGGTAAATGAGTTAATAGGCCAATAATAAAGAGAGTTCCAAACTTCTCTACCAATAATAGCTGGTTTTTAGTTCCCCCCATCCTACTCAGACCACTCCCTGAAAGTCCTTTCTAAACTGAATCAACAAAAACACTTTGCAATTTGCCATTTGGAGAACGTGGATGAATGTCTAATTCTGCAGTGAGACTGTGATAGCTTGATGTCATTGGACCTTTAATAGGATGTTGGGCCACCACGAGCTGCCAGAACAGCTTCAATGAGCCTTGGCATAGATTCCACCAGTGTCTGGAACTCTATTAGAGGGATGTGACACCATTCTTCCATGACAAATTATAGAAGGCGCCTCTCCAAAAGGTTTTCATTTGGATCTGGTGACTGAGACACACACACACCCTTTCAACCCTCTTTGCTCCTTTGAGACCCCTCTTTTAAAGTCACAGATCATTATTCGAGCCGTGGTAGCCAAAAAAACATGCCTCTTTGCAGTTTTGCCGTTTTATTGACAGAGTTGACCTGTTGATATTGGAGTTTGTACATACGTGTTCATTCCAGGTCACCAGTAAAGCTCACAGAGCCATTGTTTTGTTTGGACTACTAGCTGGTGGATGTCATGAGCGAGTGACACCAGTCTGTGACGCAGAGTACTGGGCACAGGCAGGCGGTTTGGACCACGGTACACCAAACAATCTTGTAAAGAGAGTTCATCTTGAATGAGAAAGTACGGTACCAGTTCTGGGAATTATTTTTCAGGGTTTTTTTCAACGCTTTTTCAATCTGGCTGTGTAAAGCACACAGTTCTGGGCATGTAGCACATTCGGGGGAGAACAAAGCCACTGAGAGTGCATTAAGCACAGTGGGTAGCACCTGTGGGTAGCACAGTGGGTAGCAGGGCCACTGGTTCAGTGACAGGGACAGGATTGTCATCTGAGTGGAGTGGATGATGCAAGAGGCAATCAGCAATGAAATGTACTGATCCGGGCCTATACAGAATGTCATATGTGAGGCACAGTAAGTGAGCGCACCATCTCACAATGCGCATTCTGGGGCCTGATGACCAGTTCTCAGTATAAAACGTGTACCCCTCATCAACATTTCCCACCACTCAACCGACCACACACAGGCAAGAGCTTCCTTTTCTATTACAGAGAATCTTCACTAAGGTGAATAGAGGGAATGGGATGCCAACACCACTGTGCGTTATGTTTAATCTGTGTGTATTTGCGTAAACACACCACCCAGGCCATAATCTGATGCGTCTCTAGACACCAGGGTAAGAAGAGTGGTCCTTCTGTAGCTCAGTTGGTAGAGCATGGCGCTTGTAACGCCAGGGTAGTGGGTTCGATCCCCGGGACCACCCATACGTAGAATGTATGCACACATGACTGTAAGTCGCTTTGGATAAAAGCGTCTGCTAAATGGCATATATTATTATTATATTATAAGAGCAGGGTTGAATATGGCCAGGTCAGAGCTATAGACAATCAGTAGGTTGCTTGACTTTCTCAAAGCTCTCCTGCGCAGCATCCGTCCATTTGAAAAGGGCCGTCTGTCTGAAGGAAGGCGTGCATATGCTAGACCTCTGTAGAGTAGTTGCAGACAAATTTGGAGTACAGCCTGGTTAACCAAAGGAAGGAGCCCAGGATGATAGCATCATAAGGTAGTGGTCCTTGTGCAGTAATGGTATCATCATGGAAGGTCAGGCTCTTTTTGTTGAAGTTCAAATGTTCTTTGTTTAGCTGAAGACCGATGGGTTGAGAACGGCTTGCAAGTTGCGGTCGTGTTCCTCTTTGGTCGTGTTCCTCTTTAGTTTGTCCGTACATTACAATGTCATCCAGGTAGCCTTGTGCACCTTGTATGTTCCGCAGGCTGAGGCCTGTAGGCGACTGGCGGAATCGGAAAAAGGATGTTGTGCATAATGAATGCTGTCAAGTCCCGACTCTCCTACCTACTGGTAGGCACTAGCCAGTAGTGTCGTGTACCATGTGAGGAAGTGGATAACTGTCAAGGATCACTACTTTGTTTGGCTTGCGCAAATCATTTTCGTAATCACTATGGGTGAAACCCATGGGAGGCATCGATTATTAGATTATTTTTTAAGGGAATCAGGTCAGCAGAGACCGCTTTTTGGCACACCCTAGTTACGATACGCTGGTGGTTGCCAGGTGCTGTATCTTAATGGGTGGAGGAATGGACAGTGCAGTATTACCAGGGATGTGCAGATTCAGGGCCGTAACTAAATCCATGCCTAGCTAAGGACTTCCTTTTTCCATGATGGAGGCTATAGTAGTAACTATCATGCTGGACGTCAGCGAAGGGGCGCCGTAACAATAAGTCTTGTTTGGAGTAGGTAAGTGTACAATAGCTTTTTTATCATCATGGCATACCAGTGTGTAATGACCGGTTTAGTCATGGGCCTTGCGTTTGGCCTCGGCGGCGGGGCTGTCTGTAGCATTAGCTAAGTGTGTAGTGCAGCGACCTGACTTTTTTGCATCTTCAGGTGGATTGGAGCCGGGCATTGTATCTCTGTTTATTCTTCTTTTGGGGTTTCTCTCACTGCCTGCACTAATCTGCTGAAAATGTACCAAATGGCCACCCAGTCTTATGGCTTGGGGGTAGAAGTTGTTAAGGAGCCTTTTGGAACTAGACTTGCCACTCCGGTACAGCTTGCCGTGCCGTAGCAGAGAGAACAGTGGAGAACAGACTCCCAATTTCTTGGGCTTTCCTCTGACACTGCCTAGTATATAGGTCCTGGATGGCAGGAAGGTTGGCCCCAGTGCTGTACTGAGCCGTACACACTAACCTCTGTAGCGTCATATGGTCGGGTGCTGAACATTTGTCATACCAGCTGGTGATGCAACCGGTCAGGATGATCTCGATGGTGCAGCTGTAGAACTTTTTGAGGATCTGGGGACCCATGAAAACTCTTGTCAGTCTCCTGGGGGGGAAAAGGTTTTGTCGTGCCCTCTGCACGACTGCCTTGGTGTGTTTGGACTGTGATAGTTTGTTGGTGATGTGGACACAAAAGAACTTGAAACTCTCGACCCGCTGCACTTACAACCCCGTTGATGTTAACGGGGGCCTGTTTGGCACTCCTTTTCCTGTAGTCCACGATCATCTCCTTTGTCTTGCTCACATTGAGAGGTTGTTGTCCTGGCAGTGACCTCCTCCCTATAGTCTCATCCTTGTTTTTGATCAGGCCTTCCACCGTTGTGTCATCAGTAAACTAAATGATGGCGTTGGAGTTGTGCTTGGCCATGCCGTCGTGGGTGAACAGGGAGTACAGGAGGGGACTGAGCATGCACTCCTGAGGGGACCCAGTGTTGAGGATCAGCGTGGCAGATGTATTGTTGCCTACCCTTACCACCTGGGGACGGCCCGTCAGGGAGTGAAGGATCCAGTTGCAGAGGGAGGTGTTTAGTCCCAGGATCCTTAGCTTAGTGATGAGCTTTGTGGGCACTATGGTGTTGATCGCTGAGCTGTAGTCAATGAACAACATTCTCAGATAGGTGTTCCTTTTGTCCAGGTGGGAAAGGGCAGTGTGATGTGCGATCAAGATTGCGTCATCTGTGGATCTGTTGGGGCAGTATGCTAATTGGAGTGGGTCTAGGGTTTCCGGGATGATGGTGTTGAGGTGAGTCTTGACCTGCCTTTAAAACCACTTCATGGCTACCAATGTGAGTGCTACAGGGCAGTAGTCATTTAGGCAGGTTACCTTCACTTTCTTGGGCACAGGGACTATGGTGGTCTGCTTGAAACATATAGGTATTATAGATTCGGTCAGGGAGAGGTTGAAAATGTCAGTGAAGACACTTGCCAGTTGGTCCACGCATGCTCTGAGTACATGTCCTTGGTAATCCGTCTGGCCCTGCGGCCTTGTGAAAGGTGACCTGTTTAATGGTCTTGCTTACATTGGCTACAGAGAGCGTGATCACACAGTCGTCTGGAACAGTTGGTGCTCTCATGCATGCTACAGTGTTAATTCATGGACTGGATGTGTGCTTGGCCACTTTCCACTTGAGTAGTGGGTGCAATAGCAGTGTGCAGTGTGAGATTAGCCTGCAGTAAAAATTATTTATTTGACAGGGGGGCATGAGGCCTTTTCAATAAGTTGACCTCTCAACAGCTCATCTCCTCTTTCACCAAAATCACGGTTCACAAGTAACTCGAGGGCAGCAATGTTATCCACTATGGACTTATCAAGTCTCTGCGCTCATTGTTGGAACTTATGACGCTCGACCACGACATTGATAGCCGGAATGAAATATTGCAGCAGAGCTGTGACAGCTGTTGCAAACACAGTACCTGAATCTTGAAAAGATCATTTGACCTTCAGTATTATGGCAATGCAGTAGCTCTGCATGCTTCCTAACATCTGGACAGACAGTTTCTGTAATAGTGATAGTCGACCAAGTAGTTGAAGATTTTCAACTACATGGCGAATGGCATGGTAAGTTGACCCGGGGAGGGCAGGAACAGCTAAAGCTGTCACCTTCATCATTGTCAATCTTGTTGAGTAGTAGGTACAGTAACATGAGAACACGATGGGTATAATTAAGGGGAAGTTTACTCAGCACGCATAGCACTCAATCACAGCATGTATCATCAGCACATGGATACTCCTCTTCTACATATCACTACATCATCTCAGTAGGAACGTCCGTTCTGCATGTAATAGTCAGGGATTTCCTCCTCTTCTTCCGAAGAGGAGAGGCGAGAAGGATCGGAGGACCAATATGCGGCGTGGTAAGTGTCCATGGTTCTTTTAATACGTAAATGTACACATGAACACTACAAAACAATAAACATGGAAAACCTAAACAGTCCTATCTGGTGCAAAGACAGAGACAGGAACAATCACCCACAAGCACACAGTGAAACCCAGGCTACCTAAGTATGATTCTCAATCAGAGACAACTAATGACACCTGCCTCTGATTGAGAACCATACTAGGCCGAAACATAGAAATACCCCAAAACATAGAAAAACAAACATAGACTGCCCACCCAACTCACGCCCTGACCATACTAAATAATGACAAAACAAAGGAAATAAAGGCCAGAACGTGACAGGTAGGTTATATTGCATGCATGTCTCTAGTGGAACTCTTGGGTACTTGATTATTTATTTATTTTGATTCCCCATTAGCTTTTGCAAAAACAGCAGCTACTCTTCCTGGGTTCCACAAAAAACACAAAGCATGACAAGTCACTAAACACTGATACATTGATGAACAAGGACATTCGCAAAAATACAATGATATACAAACAATACAACTGAAAAATGTCGTGTGTGCATGTGTTTGCTGGATCACTGAGTGAGCCAGCTAACTTACCTAAATATTCTGAAAGTAAAATAGAAAGTTAAAAGACAGGTGAACTTGAAATGGGCATTGTCTAATTGACTCAACAACCAAAAACACATTGTAATTTTCTTAATTAACAAGAAAATGTGCTGTAATTTAAGTCTATTTTTCATAGTAAGCGGTGTAACTCATTTATCATGCTATGTAGTATAGATGTAGGTTCTTATTTTGAGCCAGTTTTCCACAGCAGGAAAATAATCCTGCAGCAACTGGAAATGTGAATGATTATGTGGATTATAATGAATGGATTTTTTTTATGGGGTTGATAAAAAAAATTGTAAGGGAAAAATCTAAGTGGAAATGACAAACTTCAGAAGTGATTTAAAGCTCAAATGTACTATAAGTAAAACATGTCTTGCATTGAAGACAGGATGATCAAATTAAGACCCCACATCTGTATATACCCCTCTGTTTAGAAGGTTCGATTGAATAGGGGTCTTCTGAGCATAATGCATCATAACCTTGATGACAGGAAATAAATAAATAAACAAATGGCTTTTTTCCGCAGCCAACTAGATTAGACCTTATCTTCAGTAACGGTGTAACTGGGTGTCAGCTTTGGGGGTTGCTGATGAAGATAGTAACTTTTTCCTTTTTTCCCCCAGGAAAGGACACGTCTAATTTAACCTCTCCGGCCTGACCTCTCATTGAAGACAGGGAGCATCCTTCAATCTCTTATCCCACCACCACCTCTCTCTGTCTTTCTTTCTCTCCCCTCTCCCTTGCTCACTTTCACTGCTGGGACAGCATGGAGACATCTTGTACATCTATCATCTTTTCCTTTTACTATATCATAATTATGACTGTATAATGATCTTTACAATTTCAATCAACATTTAGAAGTTGACAAAGGGGCGGCATCCTTCAAAAACGCAATAAAAGTATGTGTGTGTGAGCATGCCATGCTGGGCCCATGTTGGTGAAAAACCCGAGCGAAAACAGAGAGATTAATTGGAAAAGGCACTGCGTGGAAATCAAGACGGATTGGTGCGTCATCCAGTACTCCTCCCCTGAGCATTCCTCTATTAACACTGTCACTATGTTGATCAGCCCAGCACCTGCCTGCTCCCCCTCCCGTCACACTGCAGCCCCCTTTAATCACAACCACTAATAGCACTCATTATCCAGGTAGCCTTCATAGCGTGCCCACACATACACATTTTAATTGCGGTTTGCATCACGCCTGCTGTTTACATGGTCAAAGATACCTAGTCGGGTGTGGCATCTCCACCAAGGGAAACCGATAAACAGACAATTAACCTGTATGATAGAGTGGACTGGGCCATAGGGGCATTGGTTCCCTTTCTTGGGACCAATGGGATTACGAGGCCTCAACCATGAACCATGTTTGTGGGGGACATCTTTGTGACTGTTGTCTTGTTTTGTGTCTCGGGGGCATAGCAGCCCACAAGAATGTTTAAAATGATTACATTTACAATAAAGATTAATGGTGCATCTTCGGTGTTTATGACTGGGTGTTTATGAATTGGCGGGGATTACAAATCCTTTTGGCTCAGACTGGAGATTGAAGACCTTGACCTGAACTAATATATCCTTGATTGTTACATCAAATCAAATTTTATTTGTCACATGCTCTGAAAACAACAGGTGTAGGTAGACAGTGAAATGCTTACTTATAAGCCCTTAACCAACAATACAGATTAAAGATTATTTTTTTAAGTAAGAGATAAGAGTAACAAATAATTAAAGAGCAGCAGTAAATAACAATAGTGGGGAGAACCGGTACAGGGTCAATGTGCGGGGGCACCGGTGTTGAGGTAATTGAGGTAATATGTACATGTAAGTAGATAGTAGTTATTAAAGTGACTATGCATAGATAATAACAGAGTAACAGCAGCGTAGAAGAGGGTAGGGGGGCAATGCAAATAGTCTGGGGGGCCATTTGATAAGATGTTCAGGAGTCTTATGGCTTGGGGTAGAAGCTGTTAAGAAGCCTCTTGGACCTAGATTTGGAGATCCGGTACCGCTTGCCGTGCGGTAGCAGCGAGAACAGTCTATGACTAGGGTGGCTAGAGTCTTTGACAATTTTTAGGTCCTTCCTCTGACAATGCCTAGTATAGAGGTCTTGGATGGCAGGAAGCTTGGCCCCGGTAATGTACTGGGCCATACACACCAGCCTCTGTAGTGCCTTGTGGTCATACCAGGCAGAGATGCAAACCGTCGGGATGCTCTTGATGGTGCAGTTGTAAAACCTTTTGAGGACCTGAGGACCCATGACAAATATTTTCAGTCTCCTGAGGGGGGAATAGGCTTTGTTGTGCCCTCTTCACGACTGTCTTAGTGTGTTTGGACCATGATAGTTTGTTGGTGATGTGGACACCAAGGACCTTGAAGTTGAGCTCCAATGCAACCCCATCGATGAGAATAGGGGTGTGCTCGGTCCTCCTTTTCCTGTAGTCCACAATCTCCATTGTCCAATAAATCATATATACAGTACATTCGGAAAGTATTCAGACCCCTTCCCTTTATCCACATTATCAACCTACACACAATACCCCATAATAAGCAAAAACGTGTTTAAGACATTATTGCAAAGGTAATAAAAATAAACTGAAATCTCATATTTACATAAGTATTCAGACCTTTTACTCAGTACTTAGTTGAAGCATCTTTGGCAGCGATGACAGCCTCAAGTCTTCTTGGGTATGACTCTACAAGCTTGGCATACCTACGTTTGAGGAATTTCTCCCATTCTTCTCTGTAAATCCTCTCAAGCTCTGTCTGGTTGGATGGGGAGTGTCACTGCACAGCAATTTTCAGGTCTCCCCAGAGATGTTCGATCGGGTTTAAGTCCGGACTCTGGCTGGGCCACTCAAGGACATTCAGGAACTTGTCCCGAAGCATCTCCTGCGTGGTCTTGGCTTTAGGCTTAGGGTCATTGTCCTGTTAGAAGGTGAACCTTCACCACAGTCTGAGGTCCTGAGAGCTCTCAAGCAGTTTTTCATCAAGGATCTCTCTGTACTTTGCTCCGTTCATCTTGGCATCGATCCTGACTGGTCTCCCAGTCTCTGACGCTGAAAAGCATCCCCACAGCATGATGCTGCCACGATGGTTCACTGTAGGGATGGTGCCAGGTTTCCTCCAGACGTGACGCTTGGCATTCAGGCCAAAGAGTTCAATCTTGGTTTCATCAGACCAGAGAATATTGTTTCTCATGGTCAGAGTCGTTTAGGTGCCTTTTGGCAAATGTCAAGCGGGCTGTCGTGCCTTTTACTGAGGAGTAACTTCCGTCTGGCCACTCTAACATAAAGGCCTGATTGGTGGAGTGCTGCAGAGATGGTTGTCCTTCTGGACATTCTGCCAACTCCACAGAGGAACTCTGGAGCACTAGAAAGAGTCTTGGTGGTTCCAAACGTCTTCTATTTAAGAATGATGGAGGCCACTGTGTTCTTGGGGACCTTAAATGCAGCAGAAATATTTTGGTACTCCTCTCCAAATCCTGTCTCAGAGCTCTACGGACAATTCCTTTGACCTCATGGCTTGGTTTTTGCTCAGCCATGCACTGTGAGCAGTGGGACCTAATATAGACAGGTGTGTGCTTTTCCAAATCATGTCCAATCAATTAAATTTACCACAGGTGGACCATTCAAGTTGTAGAAACATTGAAGAAGATCAATTGAAAGATGATGCACCTGAGCTCAATTTAGAGTCTCATAGCAAAGGGTCTGAATACTTATGTAAATAAGGTATTTGTTTTTTATTTGAATACATTCTCAAATATTTAAAATAAAATGTTTAACTTTGTTGTCGTGTCTTTACTATCATTAAATTGAAGTCTTATAGTTTTTATCAAAGATTCTCTGTAATTATTATTACGCGATCAACTGATTAATCATGTAACTGTAATTAACTAGGAAGTCTGGGCACCAAGGAAAAATATTCAGATTACAATGTTATCATTTCCAAAAATAACTTCTCGGATATCTTATCTGATCAATTAGTCTTCAAATTAATTAATTATTAACTTTACCTCACGTTAGTCTCATTCCAAACATCGTAAATTGTTGGTTATCTGCACGAACCCAGTTTTCACTGTGAGTCATACATATATCAATTGTCTTAAATCATTTATTTATTACTAACTAAGTAATTAACAGAAATGCATAAACAGTAAATGTGGAGCATAGCGGCTTGTTAGACAAAAGGGGAAGTGGGGGTCGACTAAGAAGTCACTACAGAGTGATAATTATAATAATTGAAATGCTAATCATTTGCACATGAACGCTCACTCATTCGGGAACAATTGCAATCAATATATATATATTCACGCTCAGTGTGTCGTCTTGATCGCTGGTGAAAAGTTGTTTCTTTGTAGAATTGTCCGTCTCTCACTCTGTCGTGGTTATAGTGGATAGTTCAGAGTGACATTCATTCGTTTCCTTATAGAATGAATGTTTCGGCGGTTGTCGTTCTTCACTTTCAATTCTAACGAATTCCTAGCTGCAGACTAGTAATTAATATCAAAGACTTGTTCTTATTCTGTCAGTATCGATAGTCTAAGAGTTTAACCACGTGGTATGGTTAAAAGATTCAGCAATGGTCCACAACCTTTGTCCTCTCCTAATGGAGAAAAACATGGTCTGGTGATAATTTCTCAAAGTTGGGTTTTATTCGGAATTGCAGAAAAGGGCTGTCCCAGGACGCCTGACCCTAACTGGGCTCAGGGATGAGCGTAATATCTTATATTATTGGCATGAGTAGCAGGAAGTTGAAATTGGGCACCATATTCCAAAAGTGAAAATGCTGCCCCCTAGACCTTAAGAAGTTAACAAACTACAGTTTTGGCAACTACTTTGTGCATGACACCGAAATATTTTTCCAACAATTGTTTACAGACAGATTATTTCACTTATAATTCACTATATCACAATTCCAGTGGGTCAGAAGTTTACATACATGCCTTTAAACAGCTTGGAAAATTCCAGAAAATTATGTCATGGCTTTAGAAGCTTATGATAGGCTATATTGAAGCAACATCTTAAGACATCAGTAAGAAAGTTAAAGCTTGGTCGCAAATGCGTCTTCCAAATGGACAATGACCCCAAGCATACTTACAAAGTTGTGGCAAAATGACTTAAGGACAACAAAGTGAAGGTATTGGAGTGGCCATCACAAAGCCCTGACCTCAATCCTACAGAAAATGTGTGGGCAGAACTGAAAAAGCATGTGCAAGCAAGGAGGCCTACAAACCTGACTCAGTTACACCAGCTCTGTCAGCGGGAATTGGCCAAAATTCAACCTATTTATTGTGGGAAGCTTGTGGAAGACTAACCGAAACGTTTGACCCAAGTTAAAGAATTTAAAGGCAATGCTATCAAATACTAATTGAGTATATGTAAACTTCTGACCCACTGGGAATGTGATGAAAGAAAGAAATCACTCTACTATTTTTCTGATATTTCACATACTTATAATAAATTGGTGATTCTAACTGACCTAAGACAGGGAATTTTTACTATGATTAAATGTCAGGAATTGTGAAAAACTGAGCTTAAATATATTTGGCTAAGGTATGTAGACCTTCCACATCAAATGTATAATTAAAACAAAATATGAAAATCTGTGTTTAGTAGGCTATCGATGTTGCAGCCGTGATTTTTAGCAAGTCAAGCCGTGGTTGATAACCAGTGCTGTAGTTCATACCATATTCATCGGCTAGAGGGCTGCATTTACCAATTTAAGCGTTAAAGGCCGTCCATACCAAGGACAATAACTAGAACGTTCTACAGTAGCCTGCACCTGTCAATCAACTGATCAAAGCATTATACTGCACGCTGTAGGCCTATTAATAAGGTGGTAAGACAGACCATTCAGTACTTTTGAGTGTGTTCATTGTCATAGTGACAACTGCAAATAATACTTCAATATAGCCATTGAAAAATATGTAATATCTAAACTTGCATTTAAATTAAATGTAGATATTCAACTACATAACCAGCGCATCTTTTTTCTTGCCTCATTGATCAAGTGGTTTGCAAGTGATTTCCATTTTCTAATGGATGTCAATTCATTTTGATCATTTTCACTGTGCTCATCAATGTCTGTCCTGTGCAACCATTTAATACGTCAGTGCAACAATGTCATCATCACTGGCCAGTGATGCAATCTTTCTCCACAACTTTCCATAATAGTTCAGTTGGTATAGACCAGCGGTTCCCAAACTAGAGGTGAAAATGGGTTCACGGCAGAATTTCCCAAATCCTGAAAACATATATATATATATATACAAAAATATATATTATAATACTGTCTTTGTATCTCAAAATCATTGTAATGTGGTTAACCTTAAAAATCTAAATGAATTTTATTCAAATCTAAAGATACAATTCTACCATAGAGTGCCCTTAGATCATGGGAAAAGGCTGCACTTGACCATTAGGCCTGTTATGCTATGAAACCACACACTACTGCAGAGGCTTTAATATTACCAGCTGCAATTGATATGATGTGTGGGGAGCAGAGGCACAGAAACTCACGTCAATACCTTTGGCAGATTACATTTGATGATTTCGTCACGTTCTTGGAGTTTAAACACTTGATCAATGTAAATATCATAGAAGAGTGTAATTGTCTTTGGGACAGCTGTTTTTTTTTTGTTTTTAGTTGTTTTTTTGGTTGTGACATTTAAAACATAATATGTTATTGTTGTACTGTATGTGTGTCTATAGTTTTGTTTAATGTTGTTAGTGTATGTAAGTTGTTTTGTCTGAAACATTGTTCCCCCTGCTGCTATTGGACCAGGTCTCTCTTGAAAAAGAGATGTTATCTCAATGAGAAAAACCTGTATAAATAAAGGTGAGAAAAAAAAAACACTTCAATGAAGAATTTATCTACTGACTGAACGACTCAACCTCTCCAGCTTATGATGTCCAAAATGGACGTTAGCTGTGATGGCCGAGAAGCCCATGAATTGACTTTTGTTCTCTATAGCCTACATGTCGAGGGATGCTGTACGCAAGGACATATTGTCCTGTCTCACGATTCCCGAGCATGAAACGGCATAGGGGATCAAATCGAAATCAATTCAAATGTACTGGTCACATACACATGGTTAGCAGATGTTATTGTGAGTGTAGCGAAATGCTTATGATTCTGGTTATGACAAGTGCAGCAATATCAACAAGTAATCTAACAATTCCACAACTGCTACTACTTCTACTGTGCTGTGGCTATATTGATGAAAAACAGTTTCCATATGGGATCGATTGGTGGGCTTTTGCACAGATGGGGCTCCATCTATGGCGGTACGACGGGCAGGCCTCTGCACTCTCGTTATGAATGTGTCTTCCTCCGCCATATGGACTCATTGTATGATAAACAGAGAGCAACTGGCGGCAAAAGAGCTGAGCACATAACTCAGAGATCTACTGCAGTAGGTACCTTTGATTGTAAACTACATCAAACCACATTCCCTGCGCACACGCCTGTCTGCAAAACTATGTGGAGATCTGGGATCAGAGCATGAAAATGCTCCCTTTCACAGCGAGGCTTGGTGGTTATTGAGGGGAGGGTTGGAAAGATTTTTCGGATTGAAAGAGGAACTGTTGTCATTCACAATGGATGTAAAAAAAACAGACTTGGTTGACTTTCCGTGTAAATGAAAAGAAAATAACAGAACAGCATCAGTAAGTGTCTCACACGAGTGATGACTGCTCACCTCCAACGCTTGGAAGAGCACTTTGGCACGTACTTCCCAATCCATTTGACTGGCTTTGTTGACATTCGGGTAAGTGAAATCGAACAGCTGATCGAGCTGTCATGTGACCGAATGCTGCAGACAACGCATTCATAGGTCACGACAGAGGAGTTTCGGTTCCTGTCTCAAAGGGAAAAGGGAAAACCTTACCATGTCTCTCTGAGCATTAATGTTATGTTCAAAACACCTGGGAACTTGGAAATCTCCAACTTCAGTGTATTCAAGACAACTGTGAACTTGGAAAGAAACAAGCTCAGACTGGGAAAAATACGCTCTAGATCACTGACATCATGAATTGACTTTTGACTTTTCTGAGATTCCAGTTGTCTTGAAGCATCATAAAACTCATGGTATGCTACCCCTTGCCAGCTCATATCTGTGTGAAGTTGGATCCAATGCGCTCGTCTGTATAAAAAAAACAAATATTGATCCAGGTTGGATGTAACAACAGAGATGAGTTGTGCACTGTCAACCAAGCCCCCAACATGCATCAAGCATGAGATTAGAGACACGTCAGACTCATTTGCAATTGACACATAGCCCCACGTTAAAAGTATGTGACGGGAAGTTGAGAAGACAATCAGAAATACTGTTAGAATGTTTTCTAATTGACTACCATAGCTCCAAATAAAAAAGTAACATTGGCTGTTAATTAGGGATAGCCCCCTTTTTTCTATTTTTGCCGAAATGACAGGGCCTGTAGCTCAGGCCCTGAAGCAAGGATATGCATATTATTGGTATCATTTGAAAGGAAACACTTTGAAGTTTGTGGAAATGTGAATTGAATGTAGGATAATATCACACAATAGACTGGTAGAAGAAAATACAAAGAAAAAAACAACCATTGTTCTTTTACCACCAGGTTGGTCAGATCAATTGAATCACCGTCCAGTTAAGTTAGATGATACGTTGAGTTAGCATTAGTCTGTTTTCCTGGTCTTGATTGGCTTTGGTTAGGATAGGCCAGCCGGTGAGTAGCGTAGTACGTATGCCAGTGGCGGTCGGTGACGTCTAAGATGAGGGAAGATTATATTTTTTTCTTCATGAGCATGGCCTTATTTCTATTACAGCAAATTGGATGACTGTCATTCATATTCCATTCACCCAGGTCAATGTAACAGTGATTAAAAAAAAAATCCTTTACCCGTCATGAGGTTGCTACAACCTAGCCAATGAATGAAAGTTTCCAACATAGGTGCACATGAGAGAAAAATCGAGGTTGAGAATTTTTTTTGAGGTGACAGACAGTGACACATGGACAGACAGTAACACATTCAATACCACCTAGCACGCTCTTGCCTGCATCTGGCTGATATAGGGTGTAATAATTAGTCCAACAGTTGCAAACCAGAGTTTCTATTGGACAAATTCACGTATGTTTATCCCTGTTCCGTTTGCTTTCATTTAAGAAACGTTTTTCAACAGAATCGGCAGAATGAATACACACACCTGACCACATGTAAACACAGTTCACTTTCATAGACGCCACGATGTATTCCTTCTCACATCTATGCACTCTTCTCTCACCCTTTCGCTTGCTTGTGGACTTCACTGCACAACACATTCGCTGTATGTGACCAAGCAAAAAAAACTTTCCAAACCATATCATAACCGCTACACACAGCCTACATCGTTGTCACCATATTAATTAGGGCTAGTTCCCTTTTTTCTCAATTTCCACCTGAATGATGTGCCCAAAGTAAACTGCCAGATGCTCAGGCCCTGAAGCCAGGATATGCATATAATTGGTACTGTTGGAAAGAAAACACTTTGAAGTTTTTAGAAATGTTAAAATAATGTAGGAGAATATACAGTGGGGCAAACAAGTATTTAGTCACCTACAAACAAGCAAAATAAATGGACATTTTGAATATATATGGACGGAATTAATCGAACAAAAGGACCAATTGTGATGTTTATGGGACATATTGGAGTGCCAACAAAAGAAGCTCATCAAAGGTAAGGCATGTTTTATATTTTATTTCTGTGTTTTGTGTAGTGCCTGCAGGGTTGAAATATGCTACTCTCTTTGTTTACTGTTGTGCTATCATCAGATAATAGCTTCTTATGCTTTCGCCGAAAAGCCTTTTTAACATCTGACATGTTGGCTGGATTCACAATGAGTGTAGCTTTAATTGAGTATCTTACATGTGTGATTTAATGAAAGTTTGATTTTTATATAATTTTATTGGAATTTGCAGCGCTGCATTTTCCCTGGCTTTTGGCCAAGTGGGACGCAAGTGTCCCCTATACATGAAGAAGTTCAAGTTTGTTCGCAAATGGGTCTTCCAAATGGACAATGACCCTAAGCATACTTCCAAAGTTGTGGCAAAATGGCTTAAAGGACAACGAAGTCAAGTTATTGGAGTGGCCATCACAAAGCCCTGACCTCAAACCTATAGAAAATGTGTGGGCAGAAAAAGCTTGGGAGAGCAAGGAGGCCAACAAACCTGAATCAGTTACCCCAGCTCTGTCAGGAGGAATGGTCCAAAATTCACCCAACTTATTGTGGGAAGCTTGTGGAAGGCTACCCGAAACATTTGACCAAAGTTAAACAATTTAAAGGCAATGATAACAAATACTAATTGAGTTTATGTAAACTTCTGACCCACTGGGAATGTGATGAAATAAATAAATCACTCTACTATTTTTCACATTCTTCTACATTTCACATTCTTATAGTAAAGTGGTGATCCTAACTGACTTAAAACAGGGACTTTTTGCTAGGATTAAATGTCAGAAATGGTGAAAAACTAAGTTTAAATGCATTTGGCTAAGGTGTATGTAAACTTCCGAATTCAACTGCACATTAAACAGTAAATACAACTCATAAAGCTAGTAGGCAAACAAGTCAGCAGTATTAACTCAAAAGCAAGCCTTAACTTGCATATAAAACAAGTGCACGACAGGTACAAACAGTGACATGTGTCAATTAGCAACCACATGCAGAATCAAGACATCTTATCAACAAATCAAAATAGATGTTTTAATAGCGGTTTTACTTATACAGAAACGAAATGTTCTTAATGAGTGAATTTCTTTTCTGTTTCCCTTTTTAATGTGGTAATATTGTGTACACACGTTTTCATTGACACATACTTTCTTGGATTGTTTTGGAGAGTTACAGCTGAGTGTTTGGTGTGATCACACAGACAGTTCGTGAAGGACCCCGAATACAGGGGAGGCGCCCGCAAACTTGCCTGTTTTTATACATGAACAGAGAGTTTGATAGAGGGCACACCTGCCCACAAATGCCCTCCCTCCATCTCTATGCCTCAGACTGGGGGGAAGTCTGAACAGTACAAAAGTGCAGTGTTTGAAGTTCACATTTTGCCTTTCATCTAAACATTTGTCTTGGAATTGGAATTTCACACCAAAAAAAGCATTCTCCCTAAGCCCTATCCAAACGTGAGATAAGTTGCTTTAATGTGGAATTTAAAAAATGATGACTGTAGTCAATTTTTCCTTCAGTCCATGTTAAGTTTACTTATCTCAAGTCTGAATCGGGCCCCATGTGATCAGTGTAAATCTCACAAGGTTGCCTGCCAACTCTAGCCTATAATTAGTGTCAAAGTCTACCCTAGGCAAAGTATTCAATTCCCAGTTTCTTCTTCAATTAGAATCTTACCAGAAAAGTATATGTATATTTATAATCAATCAATATTTACGCTATAAACTATTTGCAATTTAGAAACATTTGATTATATGAGAGACACACTCTGCAAAAACAGTTTATTTTTGGATTCTTCCTTTTACATGCACTGAAACACCAAAAAGTGTTTTCACAACACTCTCTTAACAACACAACTATTCAGATTGAAGAACCACTTTGGGTGGCTCAGAATACTTCCATTCTGTTTTGAAATATATTCAGTGTAACATAACACTTACATTGGTTTGACATTCAAACACCCTCCAAACACCAGATCTCAGCTTAAGTGCACTACTTTTCATGGTTCATGGTAAACAATGATGGTGTTTTGAGTCTTTATAGTGATGGGAAGAATTTGTCACAAGTACATAGTGGTGTAAAGTACTTAAGTAAAAATATTCAAAGTAAAACTTAAGTGGTTTTTTGGGATATCTGTACTTTACTTTACTATTTATATTTTTTACAACTTTTACTTTTACTTCACTACATTCCTAAAGAAAATGATGTACTTTTTACTCCATACATTTTCCCTGACATCCAAAAGCGCTTGTTACATTTAGAATGGCAAACAGGACAGAAAATGTGTTAAATTCATGCACTTCATCAAGAGAACATCGCTGTTCATCTCTACTGCCTCTGATCTGGTGGACTCATTAAACGCAAATTCTTCGTTTGTAAATTATGCCTGAGTGTTGGAATGTGCCCCTGGCTATCTGTAAATGTAAAAAAAAATAAAATAAAATGGTGCGTCTGGTTTGCTTAATATAGGGAATTTGAAATTATTGATACGTTTACTTTTACTTTTAATACTTAAGTATATTTTAGCAATTACATCACATACTTAAATATATTTAAAACCAAATACTTTTAGACTTTTACTGAAGTAGTATTTTACTGGGTGACTTTCACTTTAACTTGACTCATTTTCTATTAAGGTGTCTTTACTTGTATGACAATTGGATACTTTTCCCACCACAGCAAGTACAGTAGCTTCATCATCTGTGGCATCTGCTCCACCCCATATATTAGTGGACAGTTGTATACCTAACTGCCACTGACACCAGTGGAGGAAAACCCATCAGATGTCAGCCAAGAATATGGGTCAAGAGGCCCTAAAGGAAGAATAATGCAGAACAAAATGCAAACAGCTCCAAGGAAAGTTGCACTGGTAACCACCCAATTCAGAAACCTGAATGCAACGTCAGAACAAGGCTCACAGGAAAAGAACAAGAAGTGAGATCAAGGCCGGAAGAACCTCAAACTCAGATAGAGACAACGGAAGAAAAAGCATTCACACCCCGGGAGAAAGACAGGCTATTCTGGCAGCTCAGCCTCCATTGAAGAGACAGGATCCTATCAAAAGCTTCTGGTGAGAACTAAAGTCTTTAATTGAAGCCCACCAGATGACATATTATTGTCAAGATTAAGACCCCAAGAGATAATGGGAAACACTGCCACTGACAATGACCACAACCAATTGGACAACAGCTTTGAAAGACATTGATGGTACGCCTCTGTCCTTTTGGGAATCTTCTGACAAATTCCAAAAACAGGTCCAGGACAGCATAGGCATAGGAACAATCTCATTCACAACTGTATCCCTCATCAATCAAAAGCCCTTGATGAGTACGCTCTCAGAAAATGGGAGGCCTATGAAAAATGGCCTGAATGTTCTGCAATAGCGCCCGACAGAGATGATCAACAGTTATTAGATTCATTAATAGACGGACTCAGTCCAGCTCATCAGTCCACACTGATACTGGGAATTGACCCAGGTGAGACATATGAGGCTGTCATAAGATGGGCGAATCAAACTGTTCGAAAAGGGGGATTGACCTTGAAAAGGTGGTTTACCTCGGTCAGAGGATTTCAGGTGAAGGATGTTGCAGACCACTGAATGAGTAAGAAGCTTACGGCAGCTTCCAAAGAAAATCACTGTTACAGGAATAAGGAAGGCTGTAGGCCATAGGTCATACATTCAAGACTTTGTCAGCATATCCTGACCGCTCATTGATTCATACAAAGGGGGAGGCCGGAGCAGGAGAACTCCTGTTCTAGAGAGAATGTAGACATTATCTTGAAGTACTAGACAAATCAGTAAGAGCGAGTAACAAACTGCCTGCTAGACAGGCACAGCATATGTGGGATAATAACCACTTCTCCCATGAGAAACCTGATATTCCAGAAGTAAGTAGCTTTGTAATGATAAAACTACTGCCCCTAAAAAGCTTGGAAGCTAGGTGGGACCGGCCTTTTGATGTCCTACTCACAACAGACACAAGCGAATGTGTAGGAGGAAAGGGTATTGGCAGTGAAAGGTGGAAGCACTGGTCGCAGATCAAACCATGTAATTTTGATATAAGTGAAGAAACAGATGAGATGTGTGCTGAAACTGAGAACTGTGCCGCAATTAGTTTTGGAGGGTGGTTGGGGGCAAAGGCAGAAAAGGTGAAAGGGATAGGAGGATTATGGAGACTTCCATAATGACTTCTCTATTGTTTTTTCTGGAGAGGACTACCACACTCTAAGTGAACCCTTCTTCAGTTGCAAGCAAATCTGCACCATTCTGGAGAGTCATCAGGAAGTGGTTAGTTACCCCAATCAACTCAAAAGTGGAGCTGAAAGACCACGGCACTGAAATGGTTGATACTAATTGGGATATGAGGAGTAAGCCAAGCACTGTGGACCCCTCAAATTATCAGGGTAAATGGAAACACAACATAACAAGCAGGGCAACAATACACTTTACCTTATATCAGTAAATGGGGAATATGGGATTGGGTGAATTCTAAGGAACAAGACCTTACTAAATACTCAGATCCAGCTAACGGCACATGATGTAATTATCAATACCCTTATTATTAGAAGCATTTAATTTGGCCCCTAAACGATGACACGGATGTCACACGCCCAGTGATGAAAAGAGTTTGTGCAACAGAATACTGTGAAGCAAAAAGGCATGAATTTTAGACCTGTGAATTGGGAATTACCGCATGAATCAAACACACATGTTAACAATTTGGAGACCGTTAAGATATGGGATGTCTGTATGCCACGGTGGTATTGGGGGAAGGGTAATCAATAATATTCCTTTGAAGGAATGGTGCTAAAATGACATTCCCATGGGAAAAGTTCATGGGAATCAAAGAATGAGGGCAAATATTGTGGAACCAACCTAGACACTGGGAAACAATGAAGGTCTTGATGTTCAAATTTCACTAAGATAAAGCAATGGTTACATGAACAAGTGGCATTACACACTTCACAGAAAAAGTCAACGCAGAGCAAGAGCATTAGGCGTAGTTTGTGTGGAGATATTGTTGGAACGTTTGGGGCTATCAACACCATAAGTCATTCGAACCAGATAGGACAGGTAGGGGGATTTTCCCGAATGGGTTGCTGAAATGGCAGGGAAAAGGGATGAATGATGTAAGGGTAAGTGCAAGGCATACCAGTGGCGGTCGGTGCCGTTTAAGATGCTAATTGTTTTTATGAGCATTGCCTTATTTCTATTGCGGCATATTGGATGACTATCAGTTCATATTCCATTCACCCAGCTCAATGGAACATCAATAGGTTTAGGCTACTACTGTACACGATACTACAATTTTCCCTGTACCCATCATGAGGTTTCTACAACCTAGCCTTTAAAAATCACGTTTTCTATGTAGGTGCACAGGTCGAAAGAATTTGGAGTAATCAAGGTGACAGACGGTGACACATTCAATACCGCCTTGCACACTCTTGCCTGCATCTAGCTGATCTAGGGTGTAATCATTAGTCCAACAGTTGCAAATAAGAGATTCTATTGGACAAATTCAGGTATGTTTATCACCATTTTGTTTCCGTTTGAGAAACATTTTTCAACAGAATCGGCAGAATGAATACACCCCTGATCACACGCAAACACAGTTCACTATCATAGTAGCCACAAAAAAACAGCATGATCACTTTGCTCGTTTTATATTTAATTCCTTCTCGCAACTATCTACACACTCTCCTCCTCTCACGTTTTCCTTCACTTGTGAAAAAATGTCAGTCTCTCGATGTGCAAAACTGATAGAGACATACCCCAAGCGACTTACAGCTGTAATCGCAGCAAAAGGTGGCGCTACAAAGTATTAACTTTAAGGGGGCTGAATAATTTTGCACGCCCAATTTTTCAGTTTTTGATTTGTTAAAAAAGTTTGAAATATCCAATAAATGTCATTCCACTTCATGATTGTGTCCCACTTGTTGTTGATTCTTCACAAAAAAATACAGTTTTATATGTTTATGTTTGAAGCCTGAAATGTGGCAAAAGGTCGCAAAGTTCAAGGGGGCCGAATACTTTCGCAAGGCACTGTATATCCATCCTGCCCTGCCTTTCTAAAGTCTTCGAAAGCCAAGTTAACAAACAGATCACTGACCATTTCGAATCCCACCGTACCTTCTCCGCTGTGCAATCCGGGTTCCGAGCAGGTCACAGGTGCACCTCAGCTATGCTCAATGTACTAAACGATATCATTACTGCCATCAATAAAAAAACAGTACTGTGCAGCTGTCTTCATCGACCTGGCCAAGGTTTTCGACTCTGTAAATCACTGTGTTCTTATCGGCAGACTCAATAGCCTTGGTTTCTCAAATTACTGCCTCGCCTGGTTCTCCAACTACTTCTCAGATAGAGTTCAGTGTGTCAAATCGGAGGGCCTGTTGTCCGGATCTCTGGCAGTCTCTATGGGGGTACCACAGGGTTAAATTTTGTATATATCAATGATGTCGCTCTTGCGGTAATTTCCTGATCCACCTCTACGCAGATGACACCATTCTATATACATCTGGCCATTCTTTGGACACTGTGGTAACAAACCTCCAAAAAGGCTTCAATGCCATACAACACTCCTTCCGTGGCCTCCAACTGCTCTTAAATGCTAGTAAAACAAAATGCATGCTTTTCAACCGATCGCTGCCCGCACCCACCTGCTAGACTAGCATCAATACTCTGGACGGTTCTGAATTAGAATATGTGGACAACTACAAATACCTAGGTGTCTGGCTAGACTGTAAACTCTCCTTCCAAAATTCCAACATCTCCAATCCAAAATTAAATCTAGAATCGGCGTCCTATTTCGCAACAAAGCCTCTTACGCTTACGCTGCCAAACATACCCTCGTAAAACTGACTATCCTACCGATCCTCGACTTTGGCGATGTCATTTACAAAATAGCCTCCAACACTCTACTCATCAAACTGGATGCAGTCTATCACAGTGCCATCCGTTTTGTCACCAAAGCCCCATATACCACCCACCACTGCGACCTGTATGCTCTCGTCGGCTGGCCTTTGCTACATATTTGTCGCCAGACCCACTGGCTCCAGGACATCTATAATTCTTTGCTTGGTAAAGCTCCACCTTATCTCAGCTCACTGGTCACCATAACAACACCCACCCGTAGCACGCGCTCCAGCAGGTATATCTCACTGGTCATCCCCAAAGCCAACACCTCCTTTGGCCGCCGTTCCTTACAGTTCTCTGCTGCCAATGACTGGAACGAAATGCAAAAAATTCTGAAGTTGGAGACTTATATCTCCCTCAGTAACTTTAAGCATCATCCATCTGAGCAGCTTACCGATCGCTGAAACTGTACACAGCCCATCTGTGAATAGCCCATCCAATCTACCTACCTCATCCCCATTTTGATTTTGATTTACTTTTTTGCTCTTTTGCACATCACCATCTGCACATCTATCACTCCAGTGTTAATTTGCTAAATTGTAATTACTTCACTACTATGGCCTATTTATTGCCTTACCTCCTCACGCCATTTGCACACACTGTATATAGACTTTATCTATTGTGTTATTGACTGTACGTTTGTTTATTCCATGTGTAACTCTGTGTTGTTGTTTGTGTCGCACTGCTTTGCTTTATCTTGGCCAAGTCGCAGTTGTAAATGAGAACTTAAATAAAGGTTAAATAAAAAATAATAAAAATATAAAAAATCATTGTCATGTCATAGTCAACATAGCTATTAGAACTAACTTGTTAGTAAACCCGCTACCATCATGCAATACAGTGTACAGTCAGAAAGTAGTTTAGCAGTAAAGCATTAATAAAACCAAAAGCTTATCTTGACTTGAAAGAGTTCAGGTGTTGGATAGCCATAGCCAGCTAGCTAGCATTGCATCCCTGACTATTTGTTTGAGCTGTCTGCTTGAGTAGGTTAAATTAGCTAGCTGCATTCCCTAGCTAAGTGAAAGTCATACTTACTGTGTAAGTCTATGGAAGCGGGTGAGAACCATGAGTCTCCTCGGTTTTGTATTGAAGTCAATGTATGCAGAGGAGGACAGAAGCTAGCTGTCCTCTGGCTACAGTATGAGGCTACCATACAGAGTGCTGCTGAGGCTACACTGCAAAACAGTGTTTTAATTATTTTGTGATGTGAATTTATTTAGTATAGCTAAAACATATATAAACCTTTTTTAATGTTTCACTATTTAAATTTTAATTAAATTCACTGAGAAGGATGGTCCTCCCCTTCCTCGTCTAGGGAGTCTCCAATGCGGCATACTATATCTGCTGCCCAACATTTGGATCAAGCTCTGTCAGCAGTAACTCAGGCCTTGTTAAATGGGAACAACTTTGAGGTTTGCTTATTCATGTCCCCAAAAAAATAATAAAGGGAGATTTCATCATCTCTAGCACCACCCCAAAATCAACATACTATGTATAAATGGCTGGTTTCTATGTTTAGTTGAAAAAAAGAGAGGGAGATGTGTTCTCAATGACATCATTGGTGTGCATTGTGATTTTAACCCATTATGAGCAGGCATAATTTTCAACTAATTGGTTGATGATGTCGTTGGAAACACTTTTTTCCCTCTTGTTTTCCTACAAAATATAGAGAGGTGCCATTTTCATATATGTTGATGTTGGGGTGGTGCTGGAGATGATGAATGTGAAGTTTTAAATGTTTTAATGTGCCTTTAAAGGCCAACTGATCTAGGACATTCAAATCTTGTGGATGGGGAAGGTTTTGGACAGGGTACGATTACAGTTGGCAAGTCTACTTGCAGGACAGATAGACGTTTCTGAAATTGAACATGTACCCTTGGTCGGGATCCTCCAAACATGAGTGGAAGTGAAACGTTGCTTTCAACACTAGAATGATCTGAGTTTGAGAAAATGTATGTTAAGAAAGTGAATTGATTCCAACCTATGGGAATGCAGCAAGGTGACCATGTCATCAGGCTGGGCCAAGGTGACTACTGAGCAAGTGGCAAAAGAAACTTGGGTTTCCACCACTGATTGTTGTGACGAGGAGCGAAAATGTGTAGCTTGCATTAGGAACAAAACATTCGGAACACCTTTCAATATTGTTGCACCCGATTCTGCTCTCAGAGCAGCCTCAGTGCGTCTGGGCATGGACTCTACAAGGTGTCGAAAGCATTCTATAGGGATTCTGCCCCATGTTGACTCCAATGCTTACCACAGTTGCGTAAAGAATGGCACACATTCACAATCCATGTCTCAATTTTCTTAAAGGCTTAAAGGCTTAAAAATCATTCTCTAACCTGTCTCCTCCCCTTCATAAACACTGATTGAAGTGGATTTAACAAGTGACATCAATAAGGGACCAAAACTTTCACCTGGTCAGTATATGTCATGAAAAAGCAGGTGTTCATAATGTGTTGTATACTCAGTGTAGATAGAATCCTTCTACACATTCTCATCCAATCAACCATGTATCGATTATTCCATGTTTTAGTGTGGCCTTTCAATTGTGTTGGTTAAAACAGCTCTACCAATGCAACCCTTAAAAATTTTGCTAGCGATCTTCTACAAATCTAACCAGTACTCTAACCAGTGATGCACACATTATTCATTTGTACTATTTTCAACATTGTAGAATAATAGTGAAGACATCAAAACTATGAAATAACACACATGGAATCATGTAGTAACCAACAAAGTGTTAAACAAATCAAAATATATTTTATATTTGAGATTCTTCAAATAGTCACCCTCTGGCTTGATGACAGCTTTGCACACTATATTGTACAATGTAGAAAATTGTAAAATAAAGAAAAACCTTTGAATGAGTAGGTGTTCTAAAACTTGTGAGTAGTAGTGTAGCTGATATGGCTGGCTTGCTTAAACAAATGCGGTTTCTACTGACAATTGAGATGTACAAACTATGGCATAAGAGGATGACGAGCGGATAGGAGGCGATCCGTATTTTCAAGTAAGACATTAATGAGTGAGCTAAAATGGACTTAGTCAATATAACAATTTTTCAGCACTTTTGAAATGTACAGCAACAGTATTCAGAACATGGGTCGTTCTTACAGTATTCTCCCTGTACACCAAATCAGAACTGTAGGATAAATAAAGGGGGCCTATAAGCAGACAATGAAAGCTCTTACAGTATTCCATGTTTACATTTATCTAAAACAGGCTATAGGCTACATGTGCACGACCAAGTCAGAACAGTAAGCTAAGTTATGAGGGGAAAGGGACCAAATTATTAGGTTGAGGCACATGAGCTACTAACAGCTTACTACACAACATACACTTAGTATTACTTTCTTAACTACAGTATACATATCTCCCTGGCATATTACATCATTTATGCAGCAGCATTCAATACGTTTTTTGACTTACCTTGTTGTGCTGTGCTCAATTGAACAGGAAGGTGGCATGGCAGTCCTTTCCTTGGTCAAATATTATCATCAAACTTTGTCATCAAAGTCTGACATTCTCTGGATTTATGATGCTTTCAAGACAACTATGAACTCTGAAAAATACAAGGTTGAATCATGATGTCAGTGATCTTCAGGTTGGAGCTCTAGAAAGAGGCCCGAGATCCCCACTTGTAATTCCGAGTTGGATGACCCTTCAGAACGTATTTTCACAGTTGGAGCCTGTTTGTTTTAGTTCCCAGTTGTCTTGAACTCACTGAAGTCTGAGATTTCCCAGTTCTGAGTTTCAAGTTGTTTTGAACGTGGTAGAAGTCATGCTGGATTGACAGCATGGCCAATGTATTCAACATTTTCTGGCCTATGGTGTTGCATGTGAATGTTTATCCTTTTAAGCTTGGAAAGGAGACCCTTAAACACAGACTTGGACCACACACTCACTCCACTGAATAGCAGTCTAATGATTGTTTTGCAATGCTTGCAGTTAGCAACTGATTCCTTCCAAACCACTCTTTGTTGAATTTGCGATTTCCAACCTGTTGTGTAATGTTTATGTCCAATGGCCGATGAGCACTGATATGTTTTATCTATAATGTATCTTCATATGACAAAGATTGAAAAATATTTTCCAGTAGATGTTCAACTTGATTCATGATGACTGCTTGTCTAGCTTGGTAGCTAAGATTTTGAAAGTATGATATAACGTGATTTGACTTCATTTTATCTGTGGCCAATGACCTTGAGCCTTCTTGGATGGGCACTTCCAAATGTACCTCTATGGGGCTTGAATTTTAGAGCTCTCTGCGTAGATTTTGCGGTGATGTAGTCTCCCCATGACTGACAGAACACTGAGCCAATCACGGCGCAACTAGAGAACATTACCTACCCCTGCGCACCATATTTTCCACTGGAAAATACATTACCAACCCCTACACCCCACCCCAACAGAAAGCACTGAGCTACTGTAGGCTGAAACACATGCATTTTGGAGAAGCCTTACCCAATTATTTTTTAATTTTTTTAAATGGGCTCTGCCCCACCTGCCCTGAATGACGGGTCGCCACTGGTTGCGTTCCTCTTTCTGTTTTGGTGACCTCATTATAAAAATGCAGCATTCCAAAATGTAGCTGACTGTGTTCTGTAGATTATCCTCTCTCTAACCAGTGATGTAAAAATATATCCAGTGTGGTTTCTTAGTTGTGATAGTTTCAACAGCGCATATACCCCCTTCCAATCGATGACTGATTTATTGCCACTTGACAAATTAACCAGGTTTTTGGTGTGTGTGCATTTTATAGGTGTTCATAAAAAAAGTTGAAAAAGTAATACGATTACTATTGTTGCACATCTATGTGTAGATAGTACATCTTATATTTATATTTTCAACATATCACAAACTGTTTATGCATATTGGTTATTGATTTGGAAACTTTAAAACTGTGTTTTGACATTGGGCTATTTATCAATATGTGTTGTCAACAGGAAGCAGCAACAGTATCATTTTCAACTTAAAGGTGCACTATGCAGAAATCGCTCCACCATTTTTGGTTGCTAAAATTCTAATAGTTTGTCTAATTTCAATGTATGTGACAGAACCTGGTATACAAAACCAAAAATAAAAGATACAAAAACTAAACTTAAGAACAGGAATTACAAATTCAACATTAATTACAAATGTTATTGTTCTTAATCAGGTAAAAACTTCTGAATGAGTTCAAAAATGTGAAAAATGTGATTTATTTTTATGATATACCAGAGATATACCAGGGCAAAGTGGGTTTGCCCTGCCAAGTCAATGTGTTGTCAGAAGCAATATAGCCAATGTAGTACACAGAAACAGGTGCATTTGTTTACAGCTGATGACTGCCTGTAAAGTTACAATGCTAATATTCCCTAAAGCTCACGTATTTTGGCATCTGTTAGGTGGGTATCGTTAATGGGTGAGCTGCACATTTTGTAATCATGTATAGTTGCATGGAGGAGGAGTGAGTGTCCTTGAGTTTTTGTGGTTCATTTCTCACTAGTGTTCGGCTTTTAAGGGTTGGTTTCTTGCTAGTGTTAGGCTTTTAAGGGTTGGTTTCACGCTAGTGTTAGGCTGTTAAGGGTTGTATCTCGCTAGTGTAAGGCTTTTATCAGTTGTTTTCTAGCAAGTGTTAGGCTATCAAGGGTTGGTTTCTAGCTAACATTAGGCTTTTGAGGGTTGGTTTCTCGCTAGTGTAAGGCTTTTACGGGTTGGTTTCTAGATAGTGTTAGGCTTTTAAGGATTGTTTCTAGCTAGTGTTAGGCTTTTATCGGTTGGTTTGTAGCCAGTGTTAGGCTTTTAAGGGTTGGTTTCTCACTAGTGTTAGGCTTTTAAAGGGTCAGTTTCTTGCTAGTGTTAGGCTTTCAAGGGTCGGTTTCAAGCTAGTGTTAGGCTTTTAAGGGTTGTTTCTAGCTAGTGTTGTGCTTTTAAGGGTTTGATTCTTGTTAGTGTTAGGCTTTTAAGGGTTGGTTTCTAGCTAGTGTTAGGTTTTTAAGGGTTGGTTTCTAGTTAAGGGTTGGTTTCTAGCTAGTGTTGTGCTTTTAAGGGTTGGATTCTTGTTAGTGTCAGGCTTTTAAGGATTGGTTTCTAGCTAGTGTTAGGCTTTTAAGGGTTGGTTTCTAGATAGTTTTAGGCTTTTAAGGGTTGGTTTCTAGATAGTGTTATGCTTTTAAGCGTTGTTTCTAGATAGTGTTAGGCTTTCAAGGGTCGGTTTCTCACTAGTGCTAGGCTGTTAATGGTCGGTATCTCGCTAGTGATAGGCTTTTAAAGGTCAGTTTCTAGCTAGTGTTAGGCTTTTAAGGGTTGGTTTCTCGCCAGTGTTAGGCTTTTAAGGGTTGTTTCACGCTACTGTTAGGCTTCTAAGGGTTGTTTCTATCGAGTGTTTGGCTTTTAAGGGTGAGTTTCTTGCTAGAGTTAGACTTTTATGGGTTGGTTTCTAGCTAGTGTTTGGCTTTTAAGGGTCGGTTTCTCACTAGTATTTGGCTTTTAAGGTTCGGTTTCTCGCTAGTGTTAGGATTTTAAAGGTTGTTGCTTGCTAGTGTTAGGCTTTTAAGGTTTGTTTTTTGCTAGTGTTAGACTTTTAAGGGTTGTTTCTAGCTAGTGTTAGGCTTTAATCGGTTGGTTTTTAGCCAGTGTTAGATTTTTAAGGGTTTGTTTCTAGCTAGTGTTAGGCTTTTAAGGGTCGGTTTCTCGATAGTGTTAGGCTTTTAATGGTCGGTTTCTCGCTAGTGTTAGGCTTTTAAGGGTTGGTTTCTTGTTAGTGTTATGCTTTTAAGGGTTGTTTCACTACTGTTAGGCTTCTAAGGGTTGTTTCTAGCTAAAGTTAGACTTTTAAGATCGGTTTCTCACTAGTGTTTGGCTTTTAAGATTCGGTTTCTCGCTAGTGTTAGACTTTTAAGGGTCGGTTTCTATTTAAATTTTTAATTTAATTTGACCTTTATTGAACCAGGCAAGTCAGTTAAGAACAAATTCTTATTTTCAATGACGGCCTAGGAACAGTGGGTTAACTGCCTGTTCAGGGGCAGAACGACAGATTTGTACCTTGTCAGCTCGGGGGTTTGAACTTGCAACCTTCCGGTTACTAGTCCAACACTCTAACCACTAGGGTTGGTTTCTAGCTAGTGTTGGGCTTTCAAGGGTTGGTTTCTCGCTAGTGTTAGGCTTTTATAGGTTGTTTCTCACTAGTGTTAGGCTTTTAATGGTTGGTTCCACGCTACTGTTAGGCTTTTAAAGGTTATTTCTCGCTAGTGTTAGGCTTTTATAGGTTGTTTTCTAGCTAGTGCCACCTCACTGTTTGCAGTGGAAGACTGGTTTTCTCTCCAAGCCAGTGTCAAATCTTAGCTTGAAAAAGACTCACTTTGCAGTGACCCCGCTAATAGTCAAAGTTTATAGTTATTTATGTGTTGTCGCCGTGAATGAGATATCTGTGAGCTAGCGATGCAGCCGACACATTGTCTGAACAGGGCCCCCCTCAGCTTTGTTGAATGGAAAGAAGAACAGAGCAAACGGAGGGAAACCCTCTCCCATAAAGAGGAGTTTGGCTGTCGAAGGCTCCGTGGCAGACCAACAGAATAAACGTCAGAATCAAGTTGCGGGGGGTGAGAGAGAAAGAGAGACAGCGCAAGAGAGGGAGAACGAAGCGGAATGAGCTGCCAGAGAAGTAGGCCAGTCATGTGTCAGCTTGAGCCCTCTGATGCGACAGGAGAGGGGGTGATGAAAAAAGGAGAAAGAAGGGATATCAATATTTCAGCCATGCGGCTACTCAAGCCACTGCCAATGACAGCAAACATCATGAAAAGATATGGGAACAGGGAGGGGGAAGAAATGAAAAAGATAAGAAGAGAACAGTAAAGTAAATGACATCTGAAGCTATTTCCTCTAAGGCCTTGGCTGATGCCATGCGCTAGCGGCAACTTGAAAACTACTACAGTTATGGGCCAAAAGTGCCCCCGTTACCATGTGATCAATGATGGCAAAGCTACCTTCAAGATGAGACAGAAACTGATGCTAAGTACCCACTCAATTTCATGGCTTACTCTTAAAACTCTTAAAGTATGAGACATTCAAGACGTAATGATCAAAAATGTTACTGACAATGCTACATAATGTCACTATGCTTTCAAACCTTGTGGGAGGCAATTAATGAATAAGTGACCAAGGACTTGATTGAATGATACAAAACGTAGTTATATACAAGGGAAGTTATATCATGTAAGTTAACTTCATTGGCGATACTCTAAGGCATGTTACACATTATACGACTTACACAAATGATTAGACTTAGTAATAATAAAGGATAACTACCTTTAAGAGAATTTCTTTAAAGATCCACATTGGTCTACCTTTCACATGCAGAGTCCATCCTTCACTGAATGCTTGCCTTGCATTACCGCAACACTAAATCTCCAATTAAAAGTAAGTTCTTCACACATGCTGCACATACAGAGTAATGGTGGGAGTGCTCTTACTCTTATTTGTTTGTTCTGTTTTCCCTGTGCTGCGTATCTATTAGGGGTGGGTCTGACTTTGATGGAGCGGGTGATTTTAGGCTTGGCCGTTAGCAAGCAGAGATAGAATATCTTCCTAAGGCCTAAGGATAGCACTTTTTATGAGATGTTCATTGCTGAAGCTACATCAACCTGTCTAAGCCCCACCGCAGCCTGCTAGTCTTTGGCTCTATCTTTTCTTCTTTCTTCCACCCTCCCTCTATCATTCCCTTTATCATATTTACCCCCTCTGCTTCTTCTATTGTCATTTTCATGGGTCGGGAAGAAAAATACCTGAAGATAACTAACGAGAGACTGTCTTTTCTCTAATGGGCACCTGGTCACGATGTGGAACTTATCCTCCACATGGATATACGGTTGTATTTTTGACATTGCTTCGCTATGCTTACTTTTCTTCCCTAAAAAAAACATAAATCTTTACAGCAACGTAGGTCTGAGTGCCACCTGCTTCAACCATTTTCCGGTTCAGTCCATTTTTGTTCTAAGCTAAACTGAGATGTTACAGACACATAAAGACACCAGGGCCATGGTGTACATGTAGCTAAAGACAGGAAGTGACTACGCTTTTGAATTCTCATACAGTCCCTAGAAATGCAACTGAATAATAATAAAACAGACCGGAATGACAACAGGGGAGAAGGGGAGTGACAACTGCTGACATAGCAACCCTGTCAAGACCTACTCCTTCGTCTCTCTCTCCCTCCATCCACCCTGTACACCATCCACCATCCACCCCTCTCTCTCCACCCACCCTTCTTTCCTCCCTCCACCTTTCTCTATCCCTACACCCCTCCCTGTCTACCATCCACCCCAGCACCCTCTTAGATCAGCAGTCGACATTGGCATTTAAAATTACCATCAGCCCCTAGCGCTCCATATAACCTCCCCCCACCTCTCCACCGCCCACTTACCCATCATCACAGTGTTCGGCTCAATGACCCCTGGTCTGTATCAGCAATATTTCACTCTCAGATCAACACACACTGTGATAAGGCTGGGGGAGGAGGGGAAGGAAGGATAGGAATCGTTCAAGGGGGCAAGAGATAGGTGAGAGGTGGGTGGATAGGTGATTGGGGGTTGCGTGTTATGGTCTATCAACTGTAAAGCAAAATTATTGCCAATCAGATTTTATTCACAGCTCAACTGCTAGACAAATTGTGGGTCAGGGCACGGATTAATTTGATTCTAATGTCATTTTCCAGGGTAGGCTGACACTGCAACAGGCACACACACACACACACAAAAACAAACACACACATTTGGTGCATATAGAGGTAGAGGTAGCATCTCAGACTAACAACGTCCTGTGTGACTCAGACTTGAGAGTTTGATGTTTTCAGATTGGCAGGATTTGACATACTTCCAGGAAACTTTTCTTGAAACGTCTGTCATATGGGATAGCCAAGGACATACAGTAACATTGTAAAAGCATAATGTCGGCTATTTTGCAGCTAATAGTAGCTAGTTTAGAATTGAAGTGTATTATTAGCTATAATTATGGTGTGTGGTGTTGGCAAATAATTCTGTCATAAAGTTATGTATTTGCCGGGACACGTGCAATCCAGCTATCGTCAAGACATTTGTGGGAGGTGTGGAGTAGGGAAATATGGCTATGAATAAAGAAATTACAAAGTGAGCACACATGCAACACATCATTTTGAAAACTCCAACTTCACCTTAAATTCGTCTTTAACTCATGTTTAAAACCAACTCATCCCATTGGAAAGCAATTT